>NW_027210539.1:0-65384 GCF_027789765.1 Dendropsophus ebraccatus
TAGCACCGCCATTTGTTTTATTGAACATGCCCGCGCGATGGGGGCGTGGCTTACCGGCTTAAGCCCGGTACAGTCGGCAACTTGCAGTGCATTGCGTAGCGTCGGTGCCGGGGGCGGGGCTTACCGCGATGGGGGCGGGGCTTACCGGCTTAAGCCCGGTACAGTCGGCAACTTGCGGTGCGTTGCGTAGCGTCGGTGCCGGGGGGCGGGGCTTACCGCGATGGGGCGGGGCTTACCGGCTTAAGCCCGGTACAGTCGGCAACTTGCAGTGCATTGCGTAGCGTCGGTGCCGGGGGCGGGGCTTACCGCGATGGGGGCGGGGCTTACCGGCTTAAGCCCGGTACAGTCGGCAACTTGCAGTGCGTTGCGTAGCGTCGGTGCCGGGGGGCGGGGCTTACCGCGATGGGGCGGGGCTTACCGGCTTAAGCCCGGTACAGATGGAAACATGCAGTGCATTGCATAGCGTCGGCGCCGGGGGCGGGGCTTACCGCGATGGGGGCGGGGCTTACCGGCTTAAGCCCGGTACAGTCGGCAACTTGCAGTGCATTGCGTAGCGTCGGTGCCGGGGGGCGGGGCTTACCGCGATGGGGCGGGGCTTACCGGCTTAAGCCCGGTACAGATGGAAACATGCAGTGCATTGCATCGCGTTGGCGCCGGGGGCGGGGCTTACCGCGATGGGGCGGGGCTTACCGGCTTAAGCCCTGTACAGTCGGCAACATACAGTGCATTGCGTAGCGTCGGTGCCGGGGGCGGGGCTTACCGCCATGGGGGCGGGGCTTACCGCGTCATGCCAGGTACGGTGTGCAACTATGGCAACATGCAATGCTTACTGTCACCTTTTCAGCAGACGCAACCCATCATTTCCTTTGGCGCTGAAGCGGCTGCTACTTTTCATGACATAGCACCGCCACTTGTTTTTCAAACATGCCCTCATTTAAATTGCTTTGGAGTAGAGGCAGCACGGTGGCTCAGTGGTTAGCACAGTAGCCTTGCAGCGCTGGGGTCCTGGGTTCAACTCCCACTAAGGGCAAAAAAACCAATTGCATTGCAGTGAATTACATAGCATTGGGTCGGCGCAGGGGGCGTGGCTCGCTGGCTTAAGCCTGGTATGATTGGCCACGTACATTGGGTGGGGGCGGGGCTTACCGGCTTTAGCCTGGTACAGTTGACAACACGCAATGCTTACTGCCACCTCTTCAGCAGACGCAACACTTCGTTACCTTTTGCGCTGGGGCCGCTGTTACTTCTCATGGCATAGCACCGCCATTTGTTTTATTGAACATGCCCGCGCGATGGGGGCGTGGCTTACCGGCTTAAGCCCGGTACAGTCGGCAACTTGCAGTGCATTGCGTAGCGTCGGTGCCGGGGGCGGGGCTTACCGCGATGGGGGCGGGGCTTACCGGCTTAAGCCCGGTACAGTCGGCAACTTGCAGTGCGTTGCGTAGCGTCGGTGCCGGGGGCGGGGCTTACCGCGATGGGGCGGGGCTTACCGGCTTAAGCCCGGTACAGTCGGCAACTTGCAGTGCATTGCGTAGCGTCGGTGCCGGGGGCGGGGCTTACCGCGATGGGGGCGGGGCTTACCGGCTTAAGCCCGGTACAGTCGGCAACTTGCAGTGCGTTGCGTAGCGTCGGTGCCGGGGGGCGGGGCTTACCGCGATGGGGCGGGGCTTACCGGCTTAAGCCCGGTACAGTCGGCAACTTGCAGTGCATTGCGTAGCGTCGGTGCCGGGGGCGGGGCTTACCGCGATGGGGGCGGGGCTTACCGGCTTAAGCCCGGTACAGTCGGCAACTTGCAGTGCGTTGCGTAGCGTCGGTGCCGGGGGGCGGGGCTTACCGCGATGGGGCGGGGCTTACCGGCTTAAGCCCGGTACAGATGGAAACATGCAGTGCATTGCATAGCGTTGGCGCCGGGGGCGGGGCTTACCGCGATGGGGCGGGGCTTACCGGCTTAAGCCCTGTACAGTCGGCAACATACAGTGCATTGCGTAGCGTCGGTGCCGGGGGCGGGGCTTACCGCCATGGGGGCGGGGCTTACCGCGTCATGCCAGGTACAGTGTGCAACTATGGCAACATGCAATGCTTACTGTCACCTTTTCAGCAGACGCAACCCATCATTTCCTTTGGCGCTGAAGCGGCTGCTACTTTTCATGACATAGCACCGCCACTTGTTTTTCAAACATGCCCTCATTTAAATTGCTTTGGAGTAGAGGCAGCACGGTGGCTCAGTGGTTAGCACAGTAGCCTTGCAGCGCTGGGGTCCTGGGTTCAACTCCCACTAAGGGCAAAAAACCAATTGCATTGCAGTGAATTACATAGCATTGGGTCGGCGCAGGGGGCGTGGCTCGCTGGCTTAAGCCTGGTATGATTGGCCACGTCCATTGGGTGGGGGCGGGGCTTACCGGCTTTAGCCTGGTACAGTTGACAACACGCAATGCTTACTGCCACCTCTTCAGCAGACGCAACACTTCGTTACCTTTTGCGCTGGGGCCGCTGTTACTTCTCATGGCATAGCACCGCCATTTGTTTTATTGAACATGCCCGCGCGATGGGGGCGTGGCTTACCGGCTTAAGCCCGGTACAGTCGGCAACTTGCAGTGCATTGCGTAGCGTCGGTGCCGGGGGCGGGGCTTACCGCGATGGGGCGGGGCTTACCGGCTTAAGCCCGGTACAGTCGGCAACTTGCAGTGCATTGCGTAGCGTCGGTGCCCGGGGCGGGGCTTACCGCGATGGGGGCGTGGCTTACCGGCTTAAGCCCGGTACAGTCGGCAACTTGCAGTGCGTTGCGTAGCGTCGGTGCCGGGGGGCGGGGCTTACCGCGATGGGGCGGGGCTTACCGGCTTAAGCCCGGTACAGTCGGCAACTTGCAGTGCATTGCGTAGCGTCGGTGCCGGGGGCGGGGCTTACCGCGATGGGGGCGGGGCTTACCGGCTTAAGCCCGGTACAGTCGGCAACTTGCAGTGCGTTGCGTAGCGTCGGTGCCGGGGGGCGGGGCTTACCGCGATGGGGCGGGGCTTACCGGCTTAAGCCCGGTACAGATGGAAACATGCAGTGCATTGCATAGCGTCGGCGCCGGGGGCGGGGCTTACCGCGATGGGGCGGGGCTTACCGGCTTAAGCCCGGTACAGTCGGCAACTTGCAGTGCGTTGCGTAGCGTCGGTGCCGGGGGGCGGGGCTTACCGCGATGGGGCGGGGCTTACCGGCTTAAGCCCGGTACAGATGGAAACATGCAGTGCATTGCATAGCGTTGGCGCCGGGGGCGGGGCTTACCGCGATGGGGCGGGGCTTACCGGCTTAAGCCCTGTACAGTCGGCAACATACAGTGCATTGCGTAGCGTCGGTGCCGGGGGCGGGGCTTACCGCCATGGGGGCGGGGCTTACCGCGTCATGCCAGGTACGGTGTGCAACTATGGCAACATGCAATGCTTACTGTCACCTTTTCAGCAGACGCAACCCATCATTTCCTTTGGCGCTGAAGCGGCTGCTACTTTTCATGACATAGCACCGCCACTTGTTTTTCAAACATGCCCTCATTTAAATTGCTTTGGAGTAGAGGCAGCACGGTGGCTCAGTGGTTAGCACAGTAGCCTTGCAGCGCTGGGGTCCTGGGTTCAACTCCCACTAAGGGCAAAAAACCAATTGCATTGCAGTGAATTACATAGCATTGGGTCGGCGCAGGGGGCGTGGCTCGCTGGCTTAAGCCTGGTATGATTGGCCACGTCCATTGGGTGGGGGCGGGGCTTACCGGCTTTAGCCTGGTACAGTTGACAACACGCAATGCTTACTGCCACCTCTTCAGCAGACGCAACACTTCGTTACCTTTTGCGCTGGGGCCGCTGTTACTTCTCATGGCATAGCACCGCCATTTGTTTTATTGAACATGCCCGCGCGATGGGGGCGTGGCTTACCGGCTTAAGCCCGGTACAGTCGGCAACTTGCAGTGCATTGCGTAGCGTCGGTGCCGGGGGCGGGGCTTACCGCGATGGGGGCGGGGCTTACCGGCTTAAGCCCGGTACAGTTGGCAACATGCAGTGCGTTGCGTAGCGTCGGTGCCGGGGGGCGGGGCTTACCGCGATGGGGCGGGGCTTACCGGCTTAAGCCCGGTACAGATGGAAACATGCAGTGCATTGCGTAGCGTCGGCGCCGGGGGCGGGGCTTACCGCGATGGGGCGGGGCTTACCGGCTTAAGCCCTGTACAGTCGGCAACATACAGTGCATTGCGTAGCGTCGGTGCCGGGGGCGGGGCTTACCGCCATGGGGGCGGGGCTTACCGCGTCATGCCAGGTACAGTGTGCAACTATGGCAACATGCAATGCTTACTGTCACCTTTTCAGCAGACGCAACCCATCATTTCCTTTGGCGCTGAAGCGGCTGCTACTTTTCATGACATAGCACCGCCACTTGTTTTTCAAACATGCCCTCATTTAAATTGTTTTGGAGTAGAGGCAGCACGGTGGCACAGTGGTTAGCACAGTAGCCTTGCAGCGCTGGGGTCCTGGGTTCAACTCCCACTAAGGGCAAAAAACCAATTGCATTGCAGTGAATTACATAGCATTGGGTCGGGGCAGGGGGCGTGGCTCGCCGGCTTAAGCCTGGTGTGATTGGCCACGTCCATTGGGTGGGGGCGGGGCTTACCGGCTTTAGCCTGGTACAGTTGACAACACGCAATGCTTACTGCCACCTCTTCAGCAGACGCAACACTTCGTTACCTTTTGCGCTGGGGCCGCTGTTACTTCTCATGGCATAGCACCGCCATTTGTTTTATTGAACATGCCCGCGCGATGGGGGCGTGGCTTACCGGCTTAAGCCCGGTACAGTCGGCAACTTGCAGTGCATTGCGTAGCGTCGGTGCCGGGGGCGGGGCTTACCGCGATGGGGGCGGGGCTTACCGGCTTAAGCCCGGTACAGTCGGCAACTTGCAGTGCGTTGCGTAGCGTCGGTGCCGGGGGGGCGGGGCTTACCGCGATGGGGCGGGGCTTACCGGCTTAAGCCCGGTACAGTCGGCAACTTGCAGTGCATTGCGTAGCGTCGGTGCCGGGGGCGGGGCTTACCGCGATGGGGGCGGGGCTTACCGGCTTAAGCCCGTTTCAGTCGGCAACTTGCAGTGCGTGCGTAGCGTCGGTGCCGGGGGGGCGGGGCTTACCGCGATGGGGCGGGGCTTACCGGGCTTAAGCCGGTACAGATGGAAACATGCAGTGCATTGCATAGCGTCGGCGCCGGGGGCGGGGCTTACCGCGATGGGGCGGGGCTTACCGGCTTAAGCCCGGTACAGTCGGCAACTTGCAGTGCGTTGCGTAGCGTCGGTGCCGGGGGGCGGGGCTTACCGCGATGGGGCGGGGCTTACCGGCTTAAGCCGGTACAGATGGAAACATGCAGTGCATTGCATAGCGTTGGCGCCGGGGCGGGCTTACCGCGATGGGGCGGGGCTTACCGGCTTAAGCCCTGTACAGTCGGCAACATACAGTGCATTGCGTAGCGTCGGTGCCGGGGGCGGGGCTTACCGCCATGGGGGCGGGGCTTACCGCGTCATGCCAGGTACGGTGTGCAACTGTTGGCAACATGCAATGCTTACTGTCACCTTTTCAGCAGACGCAACCCATCATTTCCTTTGGCGCTGAAGCGGCTGCTACTTTTCAAGACATAGCACCGCCACTTGTTTTTCAAAACATGCCCTCATTTAAATTGCTTTGGAGTAGAGGCAGCACGGTGGCTCAGTGGTTAGCACAGTAGCCTTGCAGCGCTGGGGTCCTGGGTTCAACTCCCACTAAGGGCAAAAAAACCAATTGCATTGCAGTGAATTACATAGCATTGGGTCGGCGCAGGGGGCGTGGCTTGCTGGCTTAAGCCTGGTATGATTGGCCACGTCCATTGGGTGGGGGCGGGGCTTACCGCTTTAGCCTGGTACAGTTGACAACACGCAATGCTTACTGCCACCGTCTTCAGCAGACGCAACACTTCGTTACCTTTTGCGCTGGGGCCGCTGTTACTTCTCATGGCATAGCACCGCCATTTGTTTTATTGAACATGCCCGCGCGATGGGGGCGTGGCTTACCGGCTTAAGCCCGGTACAGTCGGCAACTTGCAGTGCATTGCGTAGCGTCGGTGCCGGGGCGGGGCTTACCGCGATGGGGGCGGGGCTTACCGGCTTAAGCCCGGTACAGTCGGCAACTTGCAGTGCGTTGCGTAGCGTCGGTGCCGGGGGGCGGGGCTTACCGCGATGGGGCGGGGCTTACCGGCTTAAGCCCGGTACAGTCGGCAACTTGCAGTGCATTGCGTAGCGTCGGTGCCGGGGGCGGGGCTTACCGCGATGGGGGCGGGGCTTACCGGCTTAAGCCCGGTACAGTCGGCAACTTGCAGTGCGTTGCGTAGCGTCGGTGCCGGGGGGCGGGGCTTACCGCGATGGGGCGGGGCTTACCGGCTTAAGCCCGGTACAGTCGGCAACTTGCAGTGCATTGCGTAGCGTCGGTGCCGGGGGCGGGGCTTACCGCGATGGGGGCGGGGCTTACCGGCTTAAGCCCGGTACAGTCGGCAACTTGCAGTGCGTTGCGTAGCGTCGGTGCCGGGGGGCGGGGCTTACCGCGATGGGGCGGGGCTTACCGGCTTAAGCCCGGTACAGATGGAAACATGCAGTGCATTGCATAGCGTTGGCGCCGGGGGCGGGGCTTACCGCGATGGGGCGGGGCTTACCGGCTTAAGCCCTGTACAGTCGGCAACATACAGTGCATTGCGTAGCGTCGGTGCCGGGGGCGGGGCTTACCGCCATGGGGGCGGGGCTTACCGCGTCATGCCAGGTACAGTGTGCAACTATGGCAACATGCAATGCTTACTGTCACCTTTTCAGCAGACGCAACCCATCATTTCCTTTGGCGATGAAGCGGCTGCTACTTTTCATGACATAGCACCGCCACTTGTTTTTCAAACATGCCCTCATTTAAATTGCTTTGGAGTAGAGGCAGCACGGTGGCTCAGTGGTTAGCACAGTAGCCTTGCAGCGCTGGGGTCCTGGGTTCAACTCCCACTAAGGGCAAAAAACCAATTGCATTGCAGTGAATTACATAGCATTGGGTCGGCGCAGGGGGCGTGGCTCGCTGGCTTAAGCCTGGTATGATTGGCCACGTCCATTGGGTGGGGGCGGGGCTTACCGGCTTTAGCCTGGTACAGTTGACAACACGCAATGCTTACTGCCACCTCTTCAGCAGACGCAACACTTCGTTACCTTTTGCGCTGGGGCCGCTGTTACTTCTCATGGCATAGCACCGCCATTTGTTTTATTGAACATGCCCGCGCGATGGGGGCGTGGCTTACCGGCTTAAGCCCGGTACAGTCGGCAACTTGCAGTGCATTGCGTAGCGTCGGTGCCGGGGGCGGGGCTTACCGCGATGGGGGCGGGGCTTACCGGCTTAAGCCCGGTACAGTCGGCAACTTGCAGTGCGTTGCGTAGCGTCGGTGCCGGGGGGCGGGGCTTACCGCGATGGGGCGGGGCTTACCGGCTTAAGCCCGGTACAGTCGGCAACTTGCAGTGCATTGCGTAGCGTCGGTGCCGGGGGCGGGGCTTACCGCGATGGGGGGGGGGCTTACCGGGTTAAGCCCGGTTCAGTCGGCAACTTGCAGTGCGTTGCGTAGCGTCGGTGCCGGGGGGCGGGGCTTACCGCGTTGGGGCGGGGCTTACCGGCTTAAGCCCGGTACAGATGGAAACATGCAGTGCATTGCATAGCGTCGGCGCCGGGGGCGGGGCTTACCGCGATGGGGCGGGGCTTACCGGCTTAAGCCCGGTACAGTCGGCAACTTGCAGTGCGTTGCGTAGCGTCGGTGCCGGGGGGCGGGGCTTACCGCGATGGGGCGGGGCTTACCGGCTTAAGCCCGGTACAGATGGAAACATGCAGTGCATTGCATAGCGTTGGCGCCGGGGGCGGGGCTTACCGCGATGGGGCGGGGCTTACCGGCTTAAGCCCTGTACAGTCGGCAACATACAGTGCATTGCGTAGCGTCGGTGCCGGGGGCGGGGCTTACCGCCATGGGGGCGGGGCTTACCGCGTCATGCCAGGTACGGTGTGCAACTATGGCAAACATGCAATGCTTACTGTCACCTTTTCAGCAGACGCAACCCATCATTCCTTTGGCGCTGAAGCGGCTGCTACTTTTCATGACATAGCACCGCCACTTGTTTTTCAAACATGCCCTCATTTAAATTGCTTTGGAGTAGAGGCAGCACGGTGGCTCAGTGGTTAGCACAGTAGCCTTGCAGCGCTGGGGTCCTGGGTTCAACTCCCACTAAGGGCAAAAAACCAATTGCATTGCAGTGAATTACATAGCATTTGGTCGCGCAGGGGGCGTGGCTCGCTGGCTTAAGCCTGGTATGATTGGCCACGTCCATTGGGTGGGGGGGGGGGGGCTTACCGGCTTTAGCCTGGTACAGTTGACAACACGCAATGCTTACTGCCACCTCTTCAGCAGACGCAACACTTCGTTACCTTTTGCGCTGGGGCCGCTGTTACTTCTCATGGCATAGCACCGCCATTTGTTTTATTGAACATGCCCGCGCGATGGGGGCGTGGCTTACCGGCTTAAGCCCGGTACAGTCGGCAACTTGCAGTGCATTGCGTAGCGTCGGTGCCGGGGGCGGGGCTTACCGCGATGGGGGGCGGGGCTTACCGGCTTAAGCCCGGTACAGTCGGCAACTTGCAGTGCGTTGCGTCGCGTCGGTGCCGGGGGGCGGGGCTTACCGCGATGGGGCGGGGCTTACCGGCTTAAGCCCGGTACAGTCGGCAACTTGCAGTGCATTGCGTAGCGTCGGTGCCGGGGGCGGGGCTTACCGCGATGGGGGCGGGGCTTACCGGCTTAAGCCCGGTACAGTCGGCAACTTGCAGTGCGTTTGCGTAGCGTCGGTGCCGGGGGGCGGGGCTTACCGCGATGGGGCGGGGCTTACCGGCTTAAGCCCGGTACAGTCGGCAACTTGCAGTGCATTGCGTAGCGTCGGTGCCGGGGGCGGGGCTTACCGCGATGGGGGCGGGGCTTACCGGCTTAAGCCCGGTACAGTCGGCAACTTGCAGTGCGTTGCGTAGCGTCGGTGCCGGGGGGCGGGGCTTACCGCGATGGGGCGGGGCTTACCGGCTTAAGCCCGGTACAGATGGAAACATGCAGTGCATTGCATAGCGTTGGCGCCGGGGGCGGGGCTTACCGCGATGGGGCGGGGCTTACCGGCTTAAGCCCTGTACAGTCGGCAACATACAGTGCATTGCGTAGCGTCGGTGCCGGGGGCGGGGCTTACCGCCATGGGGGCGGGGCTTACCGCGTCATGCCAGGTACAGTGTGCAACTATGGCAACATGCAATGCTTACTGTCACCTTTTCAGCAGACGCAACCCATCATTTCCTTTGGCGATGAAGCGGCTGCTACTTTTCATGACATAGCACCGCCACTTGTTTTTCAAACATGCCCTCATTTAAATTGCTTTGGAGTAGAGGCAGCACGGTGGCTCAGTGGTTAGCACAGTAGCCTTGCAGCGCTGGGGTCCTGGGTTCAACTCCCACTAAGGGCAAAAAACCAATTGCATTGCAGTGAATTACATAGCATTGGGTCGGCGCAGGGGGCGTGGCTCGCTGGCTTAAGCCTGGTATGATTGGCCACGTCCATTGGGTGGGGGCGGGGCTTACCGGCTTTAGCCTGGTACAGTTGACAACACGCAATGCTTACTGCCACCTCTTCAGCAGACGCAACACTTCGTTACCTTTTGCGCTGGGGGCCGCTGTTACTTCTCATGGCATAGCACCGCCATTTGTTTTATTGAACATGCCCGCGCGATGGGGGCGTGGCTTACCGGCTTAAGCCCGGTACAGTCGGCAACTTGCAGTGCATTGCGTAGCGTCGGTGCCGGGGGCGGGGCTTACCGCGATGGGGCGGGGCTTACCGGCTTAAGCCCGGTACAGTCGGCAACTTGCAGTGCATTGCGTAGCGTCGGTGCCCGGGGCGGGGCTTACCGCGATGGGGGCGTGGCTTACCGGCTTAAGCCCGGTACAGTCGGCAACTTGCAGTGCGTTGCGTAGCGTCGGTGCCGGGGGGCGGGGCTTACCGCGATGGGGCGGGGCTTACCGGCTTAAGCCCGGTACAGTCGGCAACTTGCAGTGCATTGCATAGCGTCGGTGCCGGGGGCGGGGCTTACCGCGTCATGCCAGGTACAGTGTGCAACTATGGCAACATGCAATGCTTACTGTCACCTTTTCAGCAGACGCAACCCATCATTTCCTTTGGCGCTGAAGCGGCTGCTACTTTTCAAGACATAGCACCGCCACTTGTTTTTTAAACATGCCCTCATTTAAATTGCTTTGGAGTAGAGGCAGCACGGTGGCTCAGTGGTTAGCACAGTAGCCTTGCAGCGCTGGGGTCCTGGGTTCAACTCCCACTAAGGGCAAAAAACCAATTGCATTGCAGTGAATTACATAGCATTGGGTCGGCGCAGGGGCGTGGCTCGCCGGCTTAAGCCTGGTGTGATTGGCCACGTCCATTGGGTGGGGCGGGGCTTACCGGCTTTAGCCTGGTACAGTTGACAACACGCAATGCTTACTGCCACCTCTTCAGCAGACGCAACACTTCGTTACCTTTTGCGCTGGGGCCGCTGTTACTTCTCATGGCATAGCACCGCCATTTGTTTTATTGAACATGCCCGCGCGATGGGGGCGTGGCTTACCGGCTTAAGCCCGGTACAGTCGGCAACTTGCAGTGCATTGCGTAGCGTCGGTGCCGGGGGCGGGGCTTACCGCGATGGGGGCGGGGCTTACCGGCTTAAGCCCGGTACAGTTGGCAACTTGCAGTGCGTTGCGTAGCGTCGGTGCCGGGGGGCGGGGCTTACCGCGATGGGGCGGGGCTTACCGGCTTAAGCCCGGTACAGATGGAAACATGCAGTGCTTTGCATAGCGTCGGCGCCGGGGGCGGGGCTTACCGCGATGGGGCGGGGCTTACCGGCTTAAGCCCTGTACAGTCGGCAACATACAGTGCATTGCGTAGCGTCGGTGCCGGGGGCGGGGCTTACCGCCATGGGGGCGGGGCTTACCGCGTCATGCCAGGTACAGTGTGCAACTATGGCAACATGCAATGCTTACTGTCACCTTTTCAGCAGACGCAACCCATCATTTCCTTTGGCGCTGAAGCGGCTGCTACTTTTCATGACATAGCACCGCCACTTGTTTTTCAAACATGCCCTCATTTAAATTGTTTTGGAGTAGAGGCAGCACGGTGGCTCAGTGGTTAGCACAGTAGCCTTGCAGCGCTGGGGTCCTGGGTTCAACTCCCACTAAGGGCAAAAAACCAATTGCATTGCAGTGAATTACATAGCATTGGGTCGGGGCAGGGGGCGTGGCTCGCCGGCTTAAGCCTGGTATGATTGGCCACGTCCATTGGGTGGGGGCGGGGCTTACCGGCTTTAGCCTGGTACAGTTGACAACACGCAATGCTTACTGCCACCTCTTCAGCAGACGCAACACTTCGTTACCTTTTGCGCTGGGGCCGCTGTTACTTCTCATGGCATAGCACCGCCATTTGTTTTATTGAACATGCCCGCGCGATGGGGGCGTGGCTTACCGGCTTAAGCCCGGTACAGTCGGCAACTTGCAGTGCATTGCGTAGCGTCGGTGCCGGGGGCGGGGCTTACCGCGATGGGGGCGGGGCTTACCGGCTTAAGCCCGGTACAGTCGGCAACTTGCAGTGCGTTGCGTAGCGTCGGTGCCGGGGGGCGGGGCTTACCGCGATGGGGCGGGGCTTACCGGCTTAAGCCCGGTACAGTCGGCAACTTGCAGTGCATTGCGTAGCGTCGGTGCCGGGGGCGGGGCTTACCGCGTTGGGGGCGGGGCTTACCGGCTTAAGCCCGGTTCAGTCGGCAACTTGCAGTGCTTTGCGTAGCGTCGGTGCCGGGGGGCGGGGCTTACCGCGTTGGGGCGGGGCTTACCGGCTTAAGCCCGGTACAGATGGAAACATGCAGTGCATTGCATAGCGTCGGCGCCGGGGGCGGGGCTTACCGCGATGGGGCGGGGCTTACCGGCTTAAGCCCGGTACAGTCGGCAACTTGCAGTGCGTTGCGTAGCGTCGGTGCCGGGGGGCGGGGCTTACCGCGATGGGGCGGGGCTTACCGGCTTAAGCCCGGTACAGATGGAAACATGCAGTGCATTGCATAGCGTTGGCGCCGGGGGCGGGGCTTACCGCGATGGGGCGGGGCTTACCGGCTTAAGCCCTGTACAGTCGGCAACATACAGTGCATTGCGTAGCGTCGGTGCCGGGGGCGGGCTTACCGCCATGGGGGCGGGGCTTACCGCGTCATGCCAGGTACGGTGTGCAACTATGGCAACATGCAATGCTTACTGTCACCTTTTCAGCAGACGCAACCCATCATTTCCTTTGGCGCTGAAGCGGCTGCTACTTTTCATGACATAGCACCGCCACTTGTTTTTCAAACATGCCCTCATTTAAATTGCTTTGGAGTAGAGGCAGCACGGTGGCTCAGTGGTTAGCACAGTAGCCTTGCAGCGCTGGGGTCCTGGGTTCAACTCCCACTAAGGGCAAAAAACCAATTGCATTGCAGTGAATTACATAGCATTGGGTCGGCGCAGGGGGCGTGGCTCGCTGGCTTAAGCCTGGTATGATTGGCCACGTCCATTGGGTGGGGGCGGGGCTTACCGGCTTTAGCCTGGTACAGTTGACAACACGCAATGCTTACTGCCACCTCTTCAGCAGACGCAACACTTCGTTACCTTTTGCGCTGGGGCCGCTGTTACTTCTCATGGCATAGCACCGCCATTTGTTTATTGAACATGCCCGCGCGATGGGGGCGTGGCTTACCGGCTTAAGCCCGGTACAGTCGGCAACTTGCAGTGCATTGCGTAGCGTCGGTGCCGGGGGCGGGGCTTACCGCGATGGGGGCGGGGCTTACCGGCTTAAGCCCGGTACAGTCGGCAACTTGCAGTGCGTTGCGTAGCGTCGGTGCCGGGGGGCGGGGCTTACCGCGATGGGGCGGGGCTTACCGGCTTAAGCCCGGTACAGTCGGCAACTTGCAGTGCATTGCGTAGCGTCGGTGCCGGGGGCGGGGCTTACCGCGATGGGGCGGGGCTTACCGCGTCATGCCAGGTACAGTGTGCAACTATGGCAACATGCAATGCTTACTGTCACCTTTTCAGCAGACGCAACCCATCATTTCCTTTGGCGCTGAAGCGGCTGCTACTTTTCAAGACATAGCACCGCCACTTGTTTTTTAAACATGCCCTCATTTAAATTGCTTTGGAGTAGAGGCAGCACGGTGGCTCAGTGGTTAGCACAGTAGCCTTGCAGCGCTGGGGTCCTGGGTTCAACTCCCACTAAGGGCAAAAAAACCAATTGCATTGCAGTGAATTACATAGCATTGGGTCGGCGCAGGGGGCGTGGCTCGCCGGCTTAAGCCTGGTGTGATTGGCCACGTCCATTGGGTGGGGGCGGGGCTTACCGGCTTTAGCCTGGTACAGTTGACAACACGCAATGCTTACTGCCACCTCTTCAGCAGACGCAACACTTCGTTACCTTTTGCGCTGGGGCCGCTGTTACTTCTCATGGCATAGCACCGCCATTTGTTTTATTGAACATGCCCGCGCGATGGGGGCGTGGCTTACCGGCTTAAGCCCGGTACAGTCGGCAACTTGCAGTGCATTGCGTAGCGTCGGTGCCGGGGGCGGGGCTTACCGCGATGGGGGCGGGGCTTACCGGCTTAAGCCCGGTACAGTCGGCAACTTGCAGTGCGTTGCGTAGCGTCGGTGCCGGGGGGGCGGGGCTTACCGCGATGGGGCGGGGCTTACCGGCTTAAGCCCGGTACAGATGGAAACATGCAGTGCATTGCATAGCGTCGGCGCCCGGGGGCGGGGCTTACCGCGATGGGGCGGGGCTTACCGGCTTAAGCCCTGTACAGTCGGCAACATACAGTGCATTGCGTAGCGTCGGTGCCGGGGGAGGGGCTTACCGCCATGGGGGCGGGGCTTACCGCGTCATGCCAGGTACAGTGTGCAACTATGGCAACATGCAATGCTTACTGTCACCTTTTCAGCAGACGCAACCCATCATTTCCTTTGGCGCTGAAGCGGCTGCTACTTTTCATGACATAGCACCGCCACTTGTTTTTCAAACATGCCCTCATTTAAATTGTTTTGGAGTAGAGGCAGCACGGTGGCTCAGTGGTTAGCACAGTAGCCTTGCAGCGCTGGGGTCCTGGGTTCAACTCCCACTAAGGGCAAAAAACCAATTGCATTGCAGTGAATTACATAGCATTGGGTCGGGGCAGGGGGCGTGGCTCGCCGGCTTAAGCCTGGTATGATTGGCCACGTCCATTGGGTGGGGGCGGGGCTTACCGGCTTTAGCCTGGTACAGTTGACAACACGCAATGCTTACTGCCACCTCTTCAGCAGACGCAACACTTCGTTACCTTTTGCGCTGGGGCCGCTGTTACTTCTCATGGCATAGCACCGCCATTTGTTTTATTGAACATGCCCGCGCGATGGGGGCGTGGCTTACCGGCTTAAGCCCGGTACAGTCGGCAACTTGCAGTGCATTGCGTAGCGTCGTTGCCGGGGGCGGGGCTTACCGCGATGGGGCGGGGCTTACCGGCTTAAGCCCGGTACAGTCGGCAACTTGCAGTGCGTTGCGTAGCGTCGGTGCCGGGGGGCGGGGCTTACCGCGATGGGGCGGGGGCTTACCGGCTTAAGCCCGGTACAGTTGGCAACATGCAGTGCATGGCATAGCGTCGGTGCCGGGGGCGGGGCTTACCGCGATGGGGGCGGGGCTTACCGGCTTAAGCCCGGTACAGTCGGCAACTTGCAGTGCGTTGCGTAGCGTCGGTGCCGGGGGGCGGGGCTTACCGCGATGGGGCGGGGCTTACCGGCTTAAGCCCGGTACAGATGGAAACATGCAGTGCATTGCATAGCGTCGGCGCCGGGGGCGGGCTTACCGCGATGGGGCGGGGCTTACCGGCTTAAGCCCGGTACAGTCGGCAACTTGCAGTGCGTTGCGTAGCGTCGGTGCCGGGGGGCGGGGCTTACCGCGATGGGGCGGGGCTTACCGGCTTAAGCCCGGTACAGATGGAAACATGCAGTGCATTGCATAGCGTTGGCGCCGGGGGCGGGGCTTACCGCGATGGGGCGGGGCTTACCGGCTTAAGCCCTGTACAGTCGGCAACATACAGTGCATTGCGTAGCGTCGGTGCCGGGGGCGGGGCTTACCGCCATGGGGGCGGGGCTTACCGCGTCATGCCAGGTACGGTGTGCAACTATGGCAACATGCAATGCTTACTGTCACCTTTCAGCAGACGCAACCCATCATTTCCTTTGGCGCTGAAGCGGCTGCTACTTTTCATGACATAGCACCGCCACTTGTTTTTCAAACATGCCCTCATTTAAATTGCTTTGGAGTAGAGGCAGCACGGTGGCTCAGTGGTTAGCACAGTAGCCTTGCAGCGCTGGGGTCCTGGGTTCAACTCCCACTAAGGGCAAAAAACCAATTGCATTGCAGTGAATTACATAGCATTGGGTCGGCGCAGGGGGCGTGGCTCGCTGGCTTAAGCCTGGTATGATTGGCCACGTCCATTGGGTGGGGGCGGGGCTTACCGGCTTTAGCCTGGTACAGTTGACAACACGCAATGCTTACTGCCACCTCTTCAGCAGACGCAACACTTCGTTACCTTTTGCGCTGGGGCCGCTGTTACTTCTCATGGCATAGCACCGCCATTTGTTTTATTGAACATGCCCGCGCGATGGGGGCGTGGCTTACCGGCTTAAGCCCGGTACAGTCGGCAACTTGCAGTGCATTGCGTAGCGTCGGTGCCGGGGGCGGGGCTTACCGCGATGGGGGCGGGGCTTACCGGCTTAAGCCCGGTACAGTCGGCAACTTGCAGTGCGTTGCGTAGCGTCGGTGCCGGGGGGCGGGGCTTACCGCGATGGGGCGGGGCTTACCGGCTTAAGCCCGGTACAGTCGGCAACTTGCAGTGCATTGCGTAGCGTCGGTGCCGGGGGCGGGGGGTTCCGCGATGGGGGCGGGGCTTACCGGCTTAAGCCCGGTACAGTCGGCAACTTGCAGTGCGTTGCGTAGCGTCGGTGCCGGGGGGCGGGGCTTACCGCGATGGGGCGGGGCTTACCGGCTTAAGCCCGGTACAGTCGGCAACTTGCAGTGCATTGCGTAGCGTCGGTGCCGGGGGCGGGGCTTACCGCGATGGGGGCGGGGCTTACCGGCTTAAGCCCGGTACAGTCGGCAACTTGCAGTGCGTTGCGTAGCGTCGGTGCCGGGGGGCGGGGCTTACCGCGATGGGGCGGGGCTTACCGGCTTAAGCCCGGTACAGATGGAAACATGCAGTGCATTGCATAGCGTTGGCGCCGGGGGCGGGGCTTACCGCGATGGGGCGGGGCTTACCGGCTTAAGCCCTGTACAGTCGGCAACATACAGTGCATTGCGTAGCGTCGGTGCCGGGGGCGGGGCTTACCGCCATGGGGGCGGGGCTTACCGCGTCATGCCAGGTACAGTGTGCAACTATGGCAACATGCAATGCTTACTGTCACCTTTTCAGCAGACGCAACCCATCATTTCCTTTGGCGATGAAGCGGCTGCTACTTTTCATGACATAGCACCGCCACTTGTTTTTCAAACATGCCCTCATTTAAATTGCTTTGGAGTAGAGGCAGCACGGTGGCTCAGTGGTTAGCACAGTAGCCTTGCAGCGCTGGGGTCCTGGGTTCAACTCCCACTAAGGGCAAAAAACCAATTGCATTGCAGTGAATTACATAGCATTGGGTCGGCGCAGGGGGCGTGGCTCGCTGGCTTAAGCCTGGTATGATTGGCCATGTCCATTGGGTGGGGGCGGGGCTTACCGGCTTTAGCCTGGTACAGTTGACAACACGCAATGCTTACTGCCACCTCTTCAGCAGACGCAACACTTCGTTACCTTTTGCGCTGGGGCCGCTGTTACTTCTCATGGCATAGCACCGCCATTTGTTTTATTGAACATGCCCGCGCGATGGGGGCGTGGCTTACCGGCTTAAGCCCGGTACAGTCGGCAACTTGCAGTGCATTGCGTAGCGTCGTTGCCGGGGGCGGGGCTTACCGCGATGGGGCGGGGCTTACCGGCTTAAGCCCGGTACAGTCGGCAACTTGCAGTGCATTGCGTAGCGTCGGTGCCCGGGGCGGGGCTTACCGCGATGGGGGCGTGGCTTACCGGCTTAAGCCCGGTACAGTCGGCAACTTGCAGTGCGTTGCGTAGCGTCGGTGCCGGGGGGCGGGGCTTACCGCGATGGGGCGGGGCTTACCGGCTTAAGCCCGGTACAGTCGGCAACTTGCAGTGCATTGCGTAGCGTCGGTGCCGGGGGCGGGGCTTACCGCGTCATGCCAGGTACAGTGTGCAACTATGGCAACATGCAATGCTTACTGTCACCTTTTCAGCAGACGCAACCCATCATTTCCTTTGGCGCTGAAGCGGCTGCTACTTTTCAAGACATAGCACCGCCACTTGTTTTTTAAACATGCCCTCATTTAAATTGCTTTGGAGTAGAGGCAGCACGGTGGCTCAGTGGTTAGCACAGTAGCCTTGCAGCGCTGGGGTCCTGGGTTCAACTCCCACTAAGGGCAAAAAACCAATTGCATTGCAGTGAATTACATAGCATTGGGTCGGCGCAGGGGGCGTGGCTCGCCGGCTTAAGCCTGGTGTGATTGGCCACGTCCATTGGGTGGGGGCGGGGCTTACCGGCTTTAGCCTGGTACAGTTGACAACACGCAATGCTTACTGCCACCTCTTCAGCAGACGCAACACTTCGTTACCTTTTGCGCTGGGGCCGCTGTTACTTCTCATGGCATAGCACCGCCATTTGTTTTATTGAACATGCCCGCGCGATGGGGGCGTGGCTTACCGGCTTAAGCCCGGTACAGTCGGCAACTTGCAGTGCATTGCGTAGCGTCGGTGCCGGGGGCGGGGCTTACCGCGATGGGGGCGGGGCTTACCGGCTTAAGCCCGGTACAGTCGGCAACTTGCAGTGCGTTGCGTAGCGTCGGTGCCGGGGGGCGGGGCTTACCGCGATGGGGCGGGGCTTACCGGCTTAAGCCCGGTACAGATGGAAACATGCAGTGCATTGCATAGCGTCGGCGCCGGGGGCGGGGCTTACCGCGATGGGGCGGGGCTTACCGGCTTAAGCCCTGTACAGTCGGCAACATACAGTGCATTGCGTAGCGTCGGTGCCGGGGGAGGGGCTTACCGCCATGGGGGCGGGGCTTACCGCGTCATGCCAGGTACAGTGTGCAACTATGGCAACATGCAATGCTTACTGTCACCTTTTCAGCAGACGCAACCCATCATTTCCTTTGGCGCTGAAGCGGCTGCTACTTTTCATGACATAGCACCGCCACTTGTTTTTCAAACATGCCCTCATTTAAATTGTTTTGGAGTAGAGGCAGCACGGTGGCTCAGTGGTTAGCACAGTAGCCTTGCAGCGCTGGGGTCCTGGGTTCAACTCCCACTAAGGGCAAAAAACCAATTGCATTGCAGTGAATTACATAGCATTGGGTCGGGGCAGGGGGCGTGGCTCGCCGGCTTAAGCCTGGTATGATTGGCCACGTCCATTGGGTGGGGGCGGGGCTTACCGGCTTTAGCCTGGTACAGTTGACAACACGCAATGCTTACTGCCACCTCTTCAGCAGACGCAACACTTCGTTACCTTTTGCGCTGGGGCCGCTGTTACTTCTCATGGCATAGCACCGCCATTTGTTTTATTGAACATGCCCGCGCGATGGGGGCGTGGCTTACCGGCTTAAGCCCGGTACAGTCGGCAACTTGCAGTGCATTGCGTAGCGTCGTTGCCGGGGGCGGGGCTTACCGCGATGGGGGCGGGGCTTACCGGCTTAAGCCCGGTACAGTCGGCAACTTGCAGTGCGTTGCGTAGCGTCGGTGCCGGGGGGCGGGGCTTACCGCGATGGGGCGGGGCTTACCGGCTTAAGCCCGGTACAGTCGGCAACTTGCAGTGCATTGCGTAGCGTCGGTGCCGGGGGCGGGGCTTACCGCGATGGGGGCGGGGCTTACCGGCTTAAGCCCGGTACAGTCGGCAACTTGCAGTGCGTTGCGTAGCGTCGGTGCCGGGGGGCGGGGCTTACCGCGATGGGGCGGGGCTTACCGGCTTAAGCCCGGTACAGATGGAAACATGCAGTGCATTGCATAGCGTCGGCGCCGGGGGCGGGGCTTACCGCGATGGGGCGGGGCTTACCGGCTTAAGCCCGGTACAGTCGGCAACTTGCAGTGCGTTGCGTAGCGTCGGTGCCGGGGGGCGGGGCTTACCGCGATGGGGCGGGGCTTACCGGCTTAAGCCCGGTACAGATGGAAACATGCAGTGCATTGCATAGCGTTGGCGCCGGGGGCGGGGCTTACCGCGATGGGGCGGGGCTTACCGGCTTAAGCCCTGTACAGTCGGCAACATACAGTGCATTGCGTAGCGTCGGTGCCGGGGGCGGGGCTTACCGCCATGGGGGCGGGGCTTACCGCGTCATGCCAGGTACGGTGTGCAACTATGGCAACATGCAATGCTTACTGTCACCTTTTCAGCAGACGCAACCCATCATTTCCTTTGGCGCTGAAGCGGCTGCTACTTTTCATGACATAGCACCGCCACTTGTTTTTCAAACATGCCCTCATTTAAATTGCTTTGGAGTAGAGGCAGCACGGTGGCTCAGTGGTTAGCACAGTAGCCTTGCAGCGCTGGGGTCCTGGGTTCAACTCCCACTAAGGGCAAAAAACCAATTGCATTGCAGTGAATTACATAGCATTGGGTCGGCGCAGGGGGCGTGGCTCGCTGGCTTAAGCCTGGTATGATTGGCCACGTCCATTGGGTGGGGGCGGGGCTTACCGGCTTTAGCCTGGTACAGTTGACAACACGCAATGCTTACTGCCACCTCTTCAGCAGACGCAACACTTCGTTACCTTTTGCGCTGGGGCCGCTGTTACTTCTCATGGCATAGCACCGCCATTTGTTTTATTGAACATGCCCGCGCGATGGGGGCGTGGCTTACCGGCTTAAGCCCGGTACAGTCGGCAACTTGCAGTGCATTGCGTAGCGTGGGTGCCGGGGGCGGGGCTTACCGCGATGGGGGCGGGGCTTACCGGCTTAAGCCCGGTACAGTCGGCAACTTGCAGTGCGTTGCGTAGCGTCGGTGCCGGGGGGCGGGGCTTACCGCGATGGGGCGGGGCTTACCGGCTTAAGCCCGGTACAGTCGGCAACTTGCAGTGCATTGCGTAGCGTCGGTGCCGGGGGCGGGGCTTACCGCGATGGGGGCGGGGCTTACCGGCTTAAGCCCGGTACAGTCGGCAACTTGCAGTGCGTTGCGTAGCGTCGGTGCCGGGGGGCGGGGCTTACCGCGATGGGGCGGGGCTTACCGGCTTAAGCCCGGTACAGTCGGCAACTTGCAGTGCATTGCGTAGCGTCGGTGCCGGGGGCGGGGCTTACCGCGATGGGGGCGGGGCTTACCGGCTTAAGCCCGGTACAGTCGGCAACTTGCAGTGCGTTGCGTAGCGTCGGTGCCGGGGGGCGGGGCTTACCGCGATGGGGCGGGGCTTACCGGCTTAAGCCCGGTACAGATGGAAACATGCAGTGCATTGCATAGCGTTGGCGCCGGGGGCGGGGCTTACCGCGATGGGGCGGGGCTTACCGGCTTAAGCCCTGTACAGTCGGCAACATACAGTGCATTGCGTAGCGTCGGTGCCGGGGGCGGGGCTTACCGCCATGGGGGCGGGGCTTACCGCGTCATGCCAGGTACAGTGTGCAACTATGGCAACATGCAATGCTTACTGTCACCTTTTCAGCAGACGCAACCCATCATTTCCTTTGGCGATGAAGCGGCTGCTACTTTTCATGACATAGCACCGCCACTTGTTTTTCAAACATGCCCTCATTTAAATTGCTTTGGAGTAGAGGCAGCACGGTGGCTCAGTGGTTAGCACAGTAGCCTTGCAGCGCTGGGGTCCTGGGTTCAACTCCCACTAAGGGCAAAAAACCAATTGCATTGCAGTGAATTACATAGCATTGGGTCGGCGCAGGGGGCGTGGCTCGCTGGCTTAAGCCTGGTATGATTGGCCACGTCCATTGGGTGGGGGCGGGGCTTACCGGCTTTAGCCTGGTACAGTTGACAACACGCAATGCTTACTGCCACCTCTTCAGCAGACGCAACACTTCGTTACCTTTTGCGCTGGGGCCGCTGTTACTTCTCATGGCATAGCACCGCCATTTGTTTTATTGAACATGCCCGCGCGATGGGGGCGTGGCTTACCGGCTTAAGCCCGGTACAGTCGGCAACTTGCAGTGCATTGCGTAGCGTCGGTGCCGGGGGCGGGGCTTACCGCGATGGGGCGGGGCTTACCGGCTTAAGCCCGGTACAGTCGGCAACTTGCAGTGCATTGCGTAGCGTCGGTGCCCGGGGCGGGGCTTACCGCGATGGGGGCGTGGCTTACCGGCTTAAGCCCGGTACAGTCGGCAACTTGCAGTGCGTTGCGTAGCGTCGGTGCCGGGGGGCGGGGCTTACCGCGATGGGGCGGGGCTTACCGGCTTAAGCCCGGTACAGTCGGCAACTTGCAGTGCATTGCGTAGCGTCGGTGCCGGGGGCGGGGCTTACCGCGTCATGCCAGGTACAGTGTGCAACTATGGCAACATGCAATGCTTACTGTCACCTTTTCAGCAGACGCAACCCATCATTTCCTTTGGCGCTGAAGCGGCTGCTACTTTTCAAGACATAGCACCGCCACTTGTTTTTTAAACATGCCCTCATTTAAATTGCTTTGGAGTAGAGGCAGCACGGTGGCTCAGTGGTTAGCACAGTAGCCTTGCAGCGCTGGGGTCCTGGGTTCAACTCCCACTAAGGGCAAAAAACCAATTGCATTGCAGTGAATTACATAGCATTGGGTCGGCGCAGGGGGCGTGGCTCGCCGGCTTAAGCCTGGTGTGATTGGCCACGTCCATTGGGTAGGGGCGGGGCTTACCGGCTTTAGCCTGGTACAGTTGACAACACGCAATGCTTACTGCCACCTCTTCAGCAGACGCAACACTTCGTTACCTTTTGCGCTGGGGCCGCTGTTACTTCTCATGGCATAGCACCGCCATTTGTTTTATTGAACATGCCCGCGCGATGGGGGCGTGGCTTACCGGCTTAAGCCCGGTACAGTCGGCAACTTGCAGTGCATTGCGTAGCGTCGGTGCCGGGGGCGGGGCTTACCGCGATGGGGGCGGGGCTTACCGGCTTAAGCCCGGTACAGTTGGCAACTTGCAGTGCGTTGCGTAGCGTCGGTGCCGGGGGGCGGGGCTTACCGCGATGGGGCGGGGCTTACCGGCTTAAGCCCGGTACAGATGGAAACATGCAGTGCATTGCATAGCGTCGGCGCCGGGGGCGGGGCTTACCGCGATGGGGCGGGGCTTACCGGCTTAAGCCCTGTACAGTCGGCAACATACAGTGCATTGCGTAGCGTCGGTGCCGGGGGCGGGGCTTACCGCCATGGGGGCGGGGCTTACCGCGTCATGCCAGGTACAGTGTGCAACTATGGCAACATGCAATGCTTACTGTCACCTTTTCAGCAGACGCAACCCATCATTTCCTTTGGCGCTGAAGCGGCTGCTACTTTTCATGACATAGCACCGCCACTTGTTTTTCAAACATGCCCTCATTTAAATTGTTTTGGAGTAGAGGCAGCACGGTGGCTCAGTGGTTAGCACAGTAGCCTTGCAGCGCTGGGGTCCTGGGTTCAACTCCCACTAAGGGCAAAAAACCAATTGCATTGCAGTGAATTACATAGCATTGGGTCGGGGCAGGGGGCGTGGCTCGCCGGCTTAAGCCTGGTATGATTGGCCACGTCCATTGGGGGGGGGGCGGGGCTTACCGGCTTTAGCCTGGTACAGTTGACAACACGCAATGCTTACTGCCACCTCTTCAGCAGACGCAACACTTCGTTACCTTTTGCGCTGGGGCCGCTGTTACTTCTCATGGCATAGCACCGCCATTTGTTTTATTGAACATGCCCGCGCGATGGGGGCGTGGCTTACCGGCTTAAGCCCGGTACAGTCGGCAACTTGCAGTGCATTGCGTAGCGTCGGTGCCGGGGGCGGGGCTTACCGCGATGGGGGCGGGGCTTACCGGCTTAAGCCCGGTACCGTCGGCACCTTGCAGTGCGTTGCGTAGCGTCGGTGCCGGGGGGCGGGGCTTACCGCGATGGGGCGGGGCTTACCGGCTTAAGCCCGGTACAGTCGGCAACTTGCAGTGCATTGCGTAGCGTCGGTGCCGGGGGCGGGGCTTACCGCGATGGGGGCGGGGCTTACCGGCTTAAGCCCGGTACAGTCGGCAACTTGCAGTGCGTTGCGTAGCGTCGGTGCCGGGGGGCGGGGCTTACCGCGATGGGGCGGGGCTTACCGGCTTAAGCCCGGTACAGTCGGCAACTTGCAGTGCATTGCGTAGCGTCGGTGCCGGGGGCGGGGCTTACCGCGATGGGGGCGGGGCTTACCGGCTTAAGCCCGGTACAGTCGGCAACTTGCAGTGCGTTGCGTAGCGTCGGTGCCGGGGGGCGGGGCTTACCGCGATGGGGCGGGGCTTACCGGCTTAAGCCCGGTACAGATGGAAACATGCAGTGCATTGCATAGCGTTGGCGCCGGGGGCGGGGCTTACCGCGATGGGGCGGGGCTTACCGGCTTAAGCCCTGTACAGTCGGCAACATACAGTGCATTGCGTAGCGTCGGTGCCGGGGGCGGGGCTTACCGCCATGGGGGCGGGGCTTACCGCGTCATGCCAGGTACAGTGTGCAACTATGGCAACATGCAATGCTTACTGTCACCTTTTCAGCAGACGCAACCCATCATTTCCTTTGGCGATGAAGCGGCTGCTACTTTTCATGACATAGCACCGCCACTTGTTTTTCAAACATGCCCTCATTTAAATTGCTTTGGAGTAGAGGCAGCACGGTGGCTCAGTGGTTAGCACAGTAGCCTTGCAGCGCTGGGGTCCTGGGTTCAACTCCCACTAAGGGCAAAAAACCAATTGCATTGCAGTGAATTACATAGCATTGGGTCGGCGCAGGGGGCGTGGCTCGCTGGCTTAAGCCTGGTATGATTGGCCACGTCCATTGGGTGGGGGCGGGGCTTACCGGCTTTAGCCTGGTACAGTTGACAACACGCAATGCTTACTGCCACCTCTTCAGCAGACGCAACACTTCGTTACCTTTTGCGCTGGGGCCGCTGTTACTTCTCATGGCATAGCACCGCCATTTGTTTTATTGAACATGCCCGCGCGATGGGGGCGTGGCTTACCGGCTTAAGCCCGGTACAGTCGGCAACTTGCAGTGCATTGCGTAGCGTCGGTGCCGGGGGCGGGGCTTACCGCGATGGGGGCGGGGCTTACCGGCTTAAGCCCGGTACAGTCGGCAACTTGCAGTGCGTTGCGTAGCGTCGGTGCCGGGGGGCGGGGCTTACCGCGATGGGGCGGGGCTTACCGGCTTAAGCCCGGTACAGTCGGCAACTTGCAGTGCATTGCGTAGCGTCGGTGCCGGGGGCGGGGCTTACCGCGATGGGGGCGGGGCTTACCGGCTTAAGCCCGGTTCCGTCGGCAACTTGCAGTGCGTTGCGTAGCGTCGGTGCCGGGGGGCGGGGCTTACCGCGATGGGGCGGGGCTTACCGGCTTAAGCCCGGTACAGATGGAAACATGCAGTGCATTGCATAGCGTCGGCGCCGGGGGCGGGGCTTACCGCGATGGGGCGGGGCTTACCGGCTTAAGCCCGGTACAGTCGGCAACTTGCAGTGCGTTGCGTAGCGTCGGTGCCGGGGGGCGGGGCTTACCGCGATGGGGCGGGGCTTACCGGCTTAAGCCCGGTACAGATGGAAACATGCAGTGCATTGCATAGCGTTGGCGCCGGGGGCGGGGCTTACCGCGATGGGGCGGGGCTTACCGGCTTAAGCCCTGTACAGTCGGCAACATACAGTGCATTGCGTAGCGTCGGTGCCGGGGGCGGGGCTTACCGCCATGGGGGCGGGGCTTACCGCGTCATGCCAGGTACGGTGTGCAACTATGGCAACATGCAATGCTTACTGTCACCTTTTCAGCAGACGCAACCCATCATTTCCTTTGGCGCTGAAGCGGCTGCTACTTTTCATGACATAGCACCGCCACTTGTTTTTCAAACATGCCCTCATTTAAATTGCTTTGGAGTAGAGGCAGCACGGTGGCTCAGTGGTTAGCACAGTAGCCTTGCAGCGCTGGGGTCCTGGGTTCAACTCCCACTAAGGGCAAAAAACCAATTGCATTGCAGTGAATTACATAGCATTGGGTCGGCGCAGGGGGCGTGGCTCGCTGGCTTAAGCCTGGTATGATTGGCCACGTCCATTGGGTGGGGGCGGGGCTTACCGGCTTTAGCCTGGTACAGTTGACAACACGCAATGCTTACTGCCACCTCTTCAGCAGACGCAACACTTCGTTACCTTTTGCGCTGGGGCCGCTGTTACTTCTCATGGCATAGCACCGCCATTTGTTTTATTGAACATGCCCGCGCGATGGGGGCGTGGCTTACCGGCTTAAGCCCGGTACAGTCGGCAACTTGCAGTGCATTGCGTAGCGTCGGTGCCGGGGGCGGGGCTTACCGCGATGGGGGCGGGGCTTACCGGCTTAAGCCCGGTACAGTCGGCAACTTGCAGTGCGTTGCGTAGCGTCGGTGCCGGGGGGCGGGGCTTACCGCGATGGGGCGGGGCTTACCGGCTTAAGCCCGGTACAGTCGGCAACTTGCAGTGCATTGCGTAGCGTCGGTGCCGGGGGCGGGGCTTACCGCGATGGGGGCGGGGCTTACCGGCTTAAGCCCGGTACAGTCGGCAACTTGCAGTGCGTTGCGTAGCGTCGGTGCCGGGGGGCGGGGCTTACCGCGATGGGGCGGGGCTTACCGGCTTAAGCCCGGTACAGTCGGCAACTTGCAGTGCATTGCGTAGCGTCGGTGCCGGGGGCGGGGCTTACCGCGATGGGGGCGGGGCTTACCGGCTTAAGCCCGGTACAGTCGGCAACTTGCAGTGCGTTGCGTAGCGTCGGTGCCGGGGGGCGGGGCTTACCGCGATGGGGCGGGGCTTACCGGCTTAAGCCCGGTACAGATGGAAACATGCAGTGCATTGCATAGCGTTGGCGCCGGGGGCGGGGCTTACCGCGATGGGGCGGGGCTTACCGGCTTAAGCCCTGTACAGTCGGCAACATACAGTGCATTGCGTAGCGTCGGTGCCGGGGGCGGGGCTTACCGCCATGGGGGCGGGGCTTACCGCGTCATGCCAGGTACAGTGTGCAACTATGGCAACATGCAATGCTTACTGTCACCTTTTCAGCAGACGCAACCCATCATTTCCTTTGGCGATGAAGCGGCTGCTACTTTTCATGACATAGCACCGCCACTTGTTTTTCAAACATGCCCTCATTTAAATTGCTTTGGAGTAGAGGCAGCACGGTGGCTCAGTGGTTAGCACAGTAGCCTTGCAGCGCTGGGGTCCTGGGTTCAACTCCCACTAAGGGCAAAAAACCAATTGCATTGCAGTGAATTACATAGCATTGGGTCGGCGCAGGGGGCGTGGCTCGCTGGCTTAAGCCTGGTATGATTGGCCACGTCCATTGGGTGGGGGCGGGGCTTACCGGCTTTAGCCTGGTACAGTTGACAACACGCAATGCTTACTGCCACCTCTTCAGCAGACGCAACACTTCGTTACCTTTTGCGCTGGGGCCGCTGTTACTTCACATGGCATAGCACCGCCATTTGTTTTATTGAACATGCCCGCGCGATGGGGGCGTGGCTTACCGGCTTAAGCCCGGTACAGTCGGCAACTTGCAGTGCGTTGCGTAGCGTCGGTGCCGGGGGCGGGGCTTACCGCGATGGGGCGGGGCTTACCGGCTTAAGCCCGGTACAGTCGGCAACTTGCAGTGCATTGCGTAGCGTCGGTGCCGGGGGCGGGGCTTACCGCGATGGGGGCGTGGCTTACCGGCTTAAGCCCGGTACAGTCGGCAACTTGCAGTGCGTTGCGTAGCGTCGGTGCCGGGGGGCGGGGCTTACCGCGATGGGGCGGGGCTTACCGGCTTAAGCCCGGTACAGATGGAAACATGCAGTGCATTGCATAGCGTTGGCGCCGGGGGCGGGGCTTACCGCGATGGGGCGGGGCTTACCGGCTTAAGCCCTGTACAGTCGGCAACATACAGTGCATTGCGTAGCGTCGGTGCCGGGGGCGGGGCTTACCGCCATGGGGGCGGGGCTTACCGCGTCATGCCAGGTACGGTGTGCAACTATGGCAACATGCAATGCTTACTGTCACCTTTTCAGCAGACGCAACCCATCATTTCCTTTGGCGCTGAAGCGGCTGCTACTTTTCATGACATAGCACCGCCACTTGTTTTTCAAACATGCCCTCATTTAAATTGCTTTGGAGTAGAGGCAGCACGGTGGCTCAGTGGTTAGCACAGTAGCCTTGCAGCGCTGGGGTCCTGGGTTCAACTCCCACTAAGGGCAAAAAACCAATTGCATTGCAGTGAATTACATAGCAATGGGTCGGCGCAGGGGGCGTGGCTCGCTGGCTTAAGCCTGGTATGATTGGCCACGTCCATTGGGTGGGGGCGGGGCTTACCGGCTTTAGCCTGGTACAGTTGACAACACGCAATGCTTACTGCCACCTCTTCAGCAGACGCAACACTTCGTTACCTTTTGCGCTGGGGCCGCTGTTACTTCTCATGGCATAGCACCGCCATTTGTTTTATTGAACATGCCCGCGCGATGGGGGCGTGGCTTACCGGCTTAAGCCCGGTACAGTCGGCAACTTGCAGTGCATTGCGTAGCGTCGGTGCCGGGGGCGGGGCTTACCGCGATGGGGGCGGGGCTTACCGGCTTAAGCCCGGTACAGTCGGCAACTTGCTGTGCGTTGCGTAGCGTCGGTGCCGGGGGGCGGGGCTTACCGCGATGGGGCGGGGCTTACCGGCTTAAGCCCGGTACAGTCGGCAACTTGCAGTGCATTGCGTAGCGTCGGTGCCGGGGGCGGGGCTTACCGCGATGGGGGCGGGGCTTACCGGCTTAAGCCCGGTACAGTCGGCAACTTGCAGTGCGTTGCGTAGCGTCGGTGCCGGGGGGCGGGGCTTACCGCGATGGGGCGGGGCTTACCGGCTTAAGCCCGGTACAGTCGGCAACTTGCAGTGCATTGCGTAGCGTCGGTGCCGGGGGCGGGGCTTACCGCGAGGGGGGCGGGGCTTACCGGCTTAAGCCCGGTACAGTCGGCAACTTGCAGTGCGTTGCGTAGCGTCGGTGCCGGGGGGCGGGGCTTACCGCGATGGGGCGGGGCTTACCGGCTTAAGCCCGGTACAGATGGAAACATGCAGTGCATTGCGTAGCGTCGGTGCCGGGGGCGGGGCTTACCGCCATGGGGGCGGGGCTTACCGCGTCATGCCAGGTACAGTGTGCAACTATGGCAACATGCAATGCTTACTGTCACCTTTTCAGCAGACGCAACCCATCATTTCCTTTGGCGATGAAGCGGCTGCTACTTTTCATGACATAGCACCGCCACTTGTTTTTCAAACATGCCCTCATTTAAATTGCTTTGGAGTAGAGGCAGCACGGTGGCTCAGTGGTTAGCACAGTAGCCTTGCAGCGCTGGGGTCCTGGGTTCAACTCCCACTAAGGGCAAAAAACCAATTGCATTGCAGTGAATTACATAGCATTGGGTCGGCGCAGGGGGCGTGGCTCGCTGGCTTAAGCCTGGTATGATTGGCCACGTCCATTGGGTGGGGGCGGGGCTTACCGGCTTTAGCCTGGTACAGTTGACAACACGCAATGCTTACTGCCACCTCTTCAGCAGACGCAACACTTCGTTACCTTTTGCGCTGGGGCCGCTGTTACTTCTCATGGCATAGCACCGCCATTTGTTTTATTGAACATGCCCGCGCGATGGGGGCGTGGCTTACCGGCTTAAGCCCGGTACAGTCGGCAACTTGCAGTGCATTGCGTAGCGTCGGTGCCGGGGGCGGGGCTTACCGCGATGGGGCGGGGCTTACCGGCTTAAGCCCGGTACAGTCGGCAACTTGCAGTGCATTGCGTAGCGTCGGTGCCCGGGGCGGGGCTTACCGCGATGGGGGCGTGGCTTACCGGCTTAAGCCCGGTACAGTCGGCAACTTGCAGTGCGTTGCGTAGCGTCGGTGCCGGGGGGCGGGGCTTACCGCGATGGGGCGGGGCTTACCGGCTTAAGCCCGGTACAGTCGGCAACTTGCAGTGCATTGCGTAGCGTCGGTGCCGGGGGCGGGGCTTACCGCGTCATGCCAGGTACAGTGTGCAACTATGGCAACATGCAATGCTTACTGTCACCTTTTCAGCAGACGCAACCCATCATTTCCTTTGGCGCTGAAGCGGCTGCTACTTTTCAAGACATAGCACCGCCACTTGTTTTTTAAACATGCCCTCATTTAAATTGCTTTGGAGTAGAGGCAGCACGGTGGCTCAGTGGTTAGCACAGTAGCCTTGCAGCGCTGGGGTCCTGGGTTCAACTCCCACTAAGGGCAAAAAACCAATTGCATTGCAGTGAATTACATAGCATTGGGTCGGCGCAGGGGGCGTGGCTCGCCGGCTTAAGCCTGGTGTGATTGGCCACGTCCATTGGGTGGGGGCGGGGCTTACCGGCTTTAGCCTGGTACAGTTGACAACACGCAATGCTTACTGCCACCTCTTCAGCAGACGCAACACTTCGTTACCTTTTGCGCTGGGGCCGCTGTTACTTCTCATGGCATAGCACCGCCATTTGTTTTATTGAACATGCCCGCGCGATGGGGGCGTGGCTTACCGGCTTAAGCCCGGTACAGTCGGCAACTTGCAGTGCATTGCGTAGCGTCGGTGCCGGGGGCGGGGCTTACCGCGATGGGGGCGGGGCTTACCGGCTTAAGCCCGGTACAGTTGGCAACTTGCAGTGCGTTGCGTAGCGTCGGTGCCGGGGGGCGGGGCTTACCGCGATGGGGCGGGGCTTACCGGCTTAAGCCCGGTACAGATGGAAACATGCAGTGCATTGCATAGCGTCGGCGCCGGGGGCGGGGCTTACCGCGATGGGGCGGGGCTTACCGGCTTAAGCCCTGTACAGTCGGCAACATACAGTGCATTGCGTAGCGTCGGTGCCGGGGGCGGGGCTTACCGCCATGGGGGCGGGGCTTACCGCGTCATGCCAGGTACAGTGTGCAACTATGGCAACATGCAATGCTTACTGTCACCTTTTCAGCAGACGCAACCCATCATTTCCTTTGGCGCTGAAGCGGCTGCTACTTTTCATGACATAGCACCGCCACTTGTTTTTCAAACATGCCCTCATTTAAATTGTTTTGGAGTAGAGGCAGCACGGTGGCTCAGTGGTTAGCACAGTAGCCTTGCAGCGCTGGGGTCCTGGGTTCAACTCCCACTAAGGGCAAAAAACCAATTGCATTGCAGTGAATTACATAGCATTGGGTCGGGGCAGGGGGCGTGGCTCGCCGGCTTAAGCCTGGTATGATTGGCCACGTCCATTGGGTGGGGGCGGGGCTTACCGGCTTTAGCCTGGTACAGTTGACAACACGCAATGCTTACTGCCACCTCTTCAGCAGACGCAACACTTCGTTACCTTTTGCGCTGGGGCCGCTGTTACTTCTCATGGCATAGCACCGCCATTTGTTTTATTGAACATGCCCGCGCGATGGGGGCGTGGCTTACCGGCTTAAGCCCGGTACAGTCGGCAACTTGCAGTGCATTGCGTAGCGTCGGTGCCGGGGGCGGGGCTTACCGCGATGGGGGCGGGGCTTACCGGCTTAAGCCCGGTACAGTCGGCAACTTGCAGTGCGTTGCGTAGCGTCGGTGCCGGGGGGCGGGGCTTACCGCGATGGGGCGGGGCTTACCGGCTTAAGCCCGGTACAGTCGGCAACTTGCAGTGCATTGCGTAGCGTCGGTGCCGGGGGCGGGGCTTACCGCGATGGGGGCGGGGCTTACCGGCTTAAGCCCGGTACAGTCGGCAACTTGCAGTGCGTTGCGTAGCGTCGGTGCCGGGGGGCGGGGCTTACCGCGATGGGGCGGGGCTTACCGGCTTAAGCCCGGTACAGTCGGCAACTTGCAGTGCATTGCGTAGCGTCGGTGCCGGGGGCGGGGCTTACCGCGATGGGGGCGGGGCTTACCGGCTTAAGCCCGGTACAGTCGGCAACTTGCAGTGCGTTGCGTAGCGTCGGTGCCGGGGGGCGGGGCTTACCGCGATGGGGCGGGGCTTACCGGCTTAAGCCCGGTACAGATGGAAACATGCAGTGCATTGCATAGCGTTGGCGCCGGGGGCGGGGCTTACCGCGATGGGGCGGGGCTTACCGGCTTAAGCCCTGTACAGTCGGCAACATACAGTGCATTGCGTAGCGTCGGTGCCGGGGGCGGGGCTTACCGCCATGGGGGCGGGGCTTACCGCGTCATGCCAGGTACAGTGTGCAACTATGGCAACATGCAATGCTTACTGTCACCTTTTCAGCAGACGCAACCCATCATTTCCTTTGGCGATGAAGCGGCTGCTACTTTTCATGACATAGCACCGCCACTTGTTTTTCAAACATGCCCTCATTTAAATTGCTTTGGAGTAGAGGCAGCACGGTGGCTCAGTGGTTAGCACAGTAGCCTTGCAGCGCTGGGGTCCTGGGTTCAACTCCCACTAAGGGCAAAAAACCAATTGCATTGCAGTGAATTACATAGCATTGGGTCGGCGCAGGGGGCGTGGCTCGCTGGCTTAAGCCTGGTATGATTGGCCACGTCCATTGGGTGGGGGCGGGGCTTACCGGCTTTAGCCTGGTACAGTTGACAACACGCAATGCTTACTGCCACCTCTTCAGCAGACGCAACACTTCGTTACCTTTTGCGCTGGGGCCGCTGTTACTTCTCATGGCATAGCACCGCCATTTGTTTTATTGAACATGCCCGCGCGATGGGGGCGTGGCTTACCGGCTTAAGCCCGGTACAGTCGGCAACTTGCAGTGCATTGCGTAGCGTCGGTGCCGGGGGCGGGGCTTACCGCGATGGGGGCGGGGCTTACCGGCTTAAGCCCGGTACAGTCGGCAACTTGCAGTGCGTTGCGTAGCGTCGGTGCCGGGGGGGCGGGGCTTACCGCGATGGGGCGGGGCTTACCGGCTTAAGCCCGGTACAGTCGGCAACTTGCAGTGCATTGCGTAGCGTCGGTGCCGGGGGCGGGGCTTACCGCGATGGGGGCGGGGCTTACCGGCTTAAGCCCGGTTCAGTCGGCAACTTGCAGTGCGTTGCGTAGCGTCGGTGCCGGGGGGCGGGGCTTCCCGCGATGGGGCGGGGCTTACCGGCTTAAGCCCGGTACAGATGGAAACATGCAGTGCATTGCATAGCGTCGGCGCCGGGGGCGGGGCTTACCGCGATGGGGCGGGGCTTACCGGCTTAAGCCCGGTACAGTCGGCAACTTGCAGTGCGTTGCGTAGCGTCGGTGCCGGGGGGCGGGGCTTACCGCGATGGGGCGGGGCTTACCGGCTTAAGCCCGGTACAGATGGAAACATGCAGTGCATTGCATAGCGTTGGCGCCGGGGGCGGGGCTTACCGCGATGGGGCGGGGCTTACCGGCTTAAGCCCTGTACAGTCGGCAACATACAGTGCATTGCGTAGCGTCGGTGCCGGGGGCGGGGCTTACCGCCATGGGGGCGGGGCTTACCGCGTCATGCCAGGTACGGTGTGCAACTATGGCAACATGCAATGCTTACTGTCACCTTTTCAGCAGACGCAACCCATCATTTCCTTTGGCGCTGAAGCGGCTGCTACTTTTCATGACATAGCACCGCCACTTGTTTTTCAAACATGCCCTCATTTAAATTGCTTTGGAGTAGAGGCAGCACGGTGGCTCAGTGGTTAGCACAGTAGCCTTGCAGCGCTGGGGTCCTGGGTTCAACTCCCACTAAGGGCAAAAAACCAATTGCATTGCAGTGAATTACATAGCATTGGGTCGGCGCAGGGGGCGTGGCTCGCTGGCTTAAGCCTGGTATGATTGGCCACGTCCATTGGGTGGGGGCGGGGCTTACCGGCTTTAGCCTGGTACAGTTGACAACACGCAATGCTTACTGCCACCTCTTCAGCAGACGCAACACTTCGTTACCTTTTGCGCTGGGGCCGCTGTTACTTCTCATGGCATAGCACCGCCATTTGTTTTATTGAACATGCCCGCGCGATGGGGGCGTGGCTTACCGGCTTAAGCCCGGTACAGTCGGCAACTTGCAGTGCATTGCGTAGCGTCGGTGCCGGGGGCGGGGCTTACCGCGATGGGGGCGGGGCTTACCGGCTTAAGCCCGGTACAGTCGGCAACTTGCAGTGCGTTGCGTAGCGTCGGTGCCGGGGAGCGGGGCTTACCGCGATGGGGCGGGGCTTACCGGCTTAAGCCCGGTACAGTCGGCAACTTGCAGTGCATTGCGTAGCGTCGGTGCCGGGGGCGGGGCTTACCGCGATGGGGGCGGGGCTTACCGGCTTAAGCCCGGTACAGTCGGCAACTTGCAGTGCGTTGCGTAGCGTCGGTGCCGGGGGGCGGGGCTTACCGCGATGGGGCGGGGCTTACCGGCTTAAGCCCGGTACAGTCGGCAACTTGCAGTGCATTGCGTAGCGTCGGTGCCGGGGGCGGGGCTTACCGCGATGGGGGCGGGGCTTACCGGCTTAAGCCCGGTACAGTCGGCAACTTGCAGTGCGTTGCGTAGCGTCGGTGCCGGGGGGCGGGGCTTACCGCGATGGGGCGGGGCTTACCGGCTTAAGCCCGGTACAGATGGAAACATGCAGTGCATTGCATAGCGTTGGCGCCGGGGGCGGGGCTTACCGCGATGGGGCGGGGCTTACCGGCTTAAGCCCTGTACAGTCGGCAACATACAGTGCATTGCGTAGCGTCGGTGCCGGGGGCGGGGCTTACCGCCATGGGGGCGGGGCTTACCGCGTCATGCCAGGTACAGTGTGCAACTATGGCAACATGCAATGCTTACTGTCACCTTTTCAGCAGACGCAACCCATCATTTCCTTTGGCGATGAAGCGGCTGCTACTTTTCATGACATAGCACCGCCACTTGTTTTTCAAACATGCCCTCATTTAAATTGCTTTGGAGTAGAGGCAGCACGGTGGCTCAGTGGTTAGCACAGTAGCCTTGCAGCGCTGGGGTCCTGGGTTCAACTCCCACTAAGGGCAAAAAACCAATTGCATTGCAGTGAATTACATAGCATTGGGTCGGCGCAGGGGGCGTGGCTCGCTGGCTTAAGCCTGGTATGATTGGCCACGTCCATTGGGTGGGGGCGGGGCTTACCGGCTTTAGCCTGGTACAGTTGACAACACGCAATGCTTACTGCCACCTCTTCAGCAGACGCAACACTTCGTTACCTTTTGCGCTGGGGCCGCGGTTACTTCACATGGCATAGCACCGCCATTTGTTTTATTGAACATGCCCGCGCGATGGGGGCGTGGCTTACCGGCTTAAGCCCGGTACAGTCGGCAACTTGCAGTGCATTGCGTAGCGTCGGTGCCGGGGGCGGGGCTTACCGCGATGGGGCGGGGCTTACCGGCTTAAGCCCGGTACAGTCGGCAACTTGCAGTGCATTGCGTAGCGTCGGTGCCCGGGGCGGGGCTTACCGCGATGGGGGCGTGGCTTACCGGCTTAAGCCCGGTACAGTCGGCAACTTGCAGTGCGTTGCGTAGCGTCGGTGCCGGGGGGCGGGGCTTACCGCGATGGGGCGGGGCTTACCGGCTTAAGCCCGGTACAGTCGGCAACTTGCAGTGCATTGCGTAGCGTCGGTGCCGGGGGCGGGGCTTACCGCGATGGGGGCGGGGCTTACCGGCTTAAGCCCGGTACAGTCGGCAACTTGCAGTGCGTTGCGTAGCGTCGGTGCCGGGGGGCGGGGCTTACCGCGATGGGGCGGGGCTTACCGGCTTAAGCCCGGTACAGATGGAAACATGCAGTGCATTGCATAGCGTCGGCGCCGGGGGCGGGGCTTACCGCGATGGGGCGGGGCTTACCGGCTTAAGCCCGGTACAGTCGGCAACTTGCAGTGCGTTGCGTAGCGTCGGTGCCGGGGGGCGGGGCTTACCGCGATGGGGCGGGGCTTACCGGCTTAAGCCCGGTACAGATGGAAACATGCAGTGCATTGCATAGCGTTGGCGCCGGGGGCGGGGCTTACCGCGATGGGGCGGGGCTTACCGGCTTAAGCCCTGTACAGTCGGCAACATACAGTGCATTGCGTAGCGTCGGTGCCGGGGGCGGGGCTTACCGCCATGGGGGCGGGGCTTACCGCGTCATGCCAGGTACGGTGTGCAACTATGGCAACATGCAATGCTTACTGTCACCTTTTCAGCAGACGCAACCCATCATTTCCTTTGGCGCTGAAGCGGCTGCTACTTTTCATGACATAGCACCGCCACTTGTTTTTCAAACATGCCCTCATTTAAATTGCTTTGGAGTAGAGGCAGCACGGTGGCTCAGTGGTTAGCACAGTAGCCTTGCAGCGCTGGGGTCCTGGGTTCAACTCCCACTAAGGGCAAAAAAACCAATTGCATTGCAGTGAATTACATAGCATTGGGTCGGCGCAGGGGGCGTGGCTCGCTGGCTTAAGCCTGGTATGATTGGCCACGTCCATTGGGTGGGGGCGGGGCTTACCGGCTTTAGCCTGGTACAGTTGACAACACGCAATGCTTACTGCCACCTCTTCAGCAGACGCAACACTTCGTTACCTTTTGCGCTGGGGCCGCTGTTACTTCTCATGGCATAGCACCGCCATTTGTTTTATTGAACATGCCCGCGCGATGGGGGCGTGGCTTACCGGCTTAAGCCCGGTACAGTCGGCAACTTGCAGTGCATTGCGTAGCGTCGTTGCCGGGGGCGGGGCTTACCGCGATGGGGGCGGGGCTTACCGGCTTAAGCCCGGTACAGTTGGCAACTTGCAGTGCGTTGCGTAGCGTCGGTGCCGGGGGGCGGGGCTTACCGCGATGGGGCGGGGCTTACCGGCTTAAGCCCGGTACAGATGGAAACATGCAGTGCATTGCGTAGCGTCGGCGCCGGGGGCGGGGCTTACCGCGATGGGGCGGGGCTTACCGGCTTAAGCCCTGTACAGTCGGCAACATACAGTGCATTGCGTAGCGTCGGTGCCGGGGGCGGGGCTTACCGCCATGGGGGCGGGGCTTACCGCGTCATGCCAGGTACAGTGTGCAACTATGGCAACATGCAATGCTTACTGTCACCTTTTCAGCAGACGCAACCCATCATTTCCTTTGGCGATGAAGCGGCTGCTACTTTTCATGACATAGCACCGCCACTTGTTTTTCAAACATGCCCTCATTTAAATTGCTTTGGAGTAGAGGCAGCACGGTGGCTCAGTGGTTAGCACAGTAGCCTTGCAGCGCTGGGGTCCTGGGTTCAACTCCCACTAAGGGCAAAAAACCAATTGCATTGCAGTGAATTACATAGCATTGGGTCGGCGCAGGGGGCGTGGCTCGCTGGCTTAAGCCTGGTATGATTGGCCACGTCCATTGGGTGGGGGCGGGGCTTACCGGCTTTAGCCTGGTACAGTTGACAACACGCAATGCTTACTGCCACCTCTTCAGCAGACGCAACACTTCGTTACCTTTTGCGCTGGGGCCGCTGTTACTTCACATGGCATAGCACCGCCATTTGTTTTATTGAACATGCCCGCGCGATGGGGGCGTGGCTTACCGGCTTAAGCCCGGTACAGTCGGCAACTTGCAGTGCATTGCGTAGCGTCGGTGCCGGGGGCGGGGCTTACCGCGATGGGGCGGGGCTTACCGGCTTAAGCCCGGTACAGTCGGCAACTTGCAGTGCATTGCGTAGCGTCGGTGCCCGGGGCGGGGCTTACCGCGATGGGGGCATGGCTTACCGGCTTAAGCCCGGTACAGTCGGCAACTTGCAGTGCGTTGCGTAGCGTCGGTGCCGGGGGGGCGGGGCTTACCGCGATGGGGCGGGGCTTACCGGCTTAAGCCCGGTACAGATGGAAACATGCAGTGCATTGCATAGCGTTGGCGCCGGGGGCGGGGCTTACCGCGATGGGGCGGGGCTTACCGGCTTAAGCCCTGTACAGTCGGCAACATACAGTGCATTGCGTAGCGTCGGTGCCGGGGGCGGGGCTTACCGCCATGGGGGCGGGGCTTACCGCGTCATGCCAGGTACGGTGTGCAACTATGGCAACATGCAATGCTTACTGTCACCTTTTCAGCAGACGCAACCCATCATTTCCTTTGGCGCTGAAGCGGCTGCTACTTTTCATGACATAGCACCGCCACTTGTTTTTCAAACATGCCCTCATTTAAATTGCTTTGGAGTAGAGGCAGCACGGTGGCTCAGTGGTTAGCACAGTAGCCTTGCAGCGCTGGGGTCCTGGGTTCAACTCCCACTAAGGGCAAAAAACCAATTGCATTGCAGTGAATTACATAGCATTGGGTCGGCGCAGGGGGCGTGGCTCGCTGGCTTAAGCCTGGTATGATTGGCCACGTCCATTGGGTGGGGGCGGGGCTTACCGGCTTTAGCCTGGTACAGTTGACAACACGCAATGCTTACTGCCACCTCTTCAGCAGACGCAACACTTCGTTACCTTTTGCGCTGGGGCCGCTGTTACTTCTCATGGCATAGCACCGCCATTTGTTTTATTGAACATGCCCGCGCGATGGGGGCGTGGCTTACCGGCTTAAGCCCGGTACAGTCGGCAACTTGCAGTGCATTGCGTAGCGTCGGTGCCGGGGGCGGGGCTTACCGCGATGGGGGCGGGGCTTACCGGCTTAAGCCCGGTACAGTCGGCAACTTGCAGTGCGTTGCGTAGCGTCGGTGCCGGGGGGCGGGGCTTACCGCGATGGGGCGGGGCTTACCGGCTTAAGCCCGGTACAGTCGGCAACTTGCAGTGCATTGCGTAGCGTCGGTGCCGGGGGCGGGGCTTACCGCGATGGGGGCGGGGCTTACCGGCTTAAGCCCGGTACAGTCGGCAACTTGCAGTGCGTTGCGTAGCGTCGGTGCCGGGGGGCGGGGCTTACCGCGATGGGGCGGGGCTTACCGGCTTAAGCCCGGTACAGTCGGCAACTTGCAGTGCATTGCGTAGCGTCGGTGCCGGGGGCGGGGCTTACCGCGATGGGGGCGGGGCTTACCGGCTTAAGCCCGGTACAGTCGGCAACTTGCAGTGCGTTGCGTAGCGTCGGTGCCGGGGGGCGGGGCTTACCGCGATGGGGCGGGGCTTACCGGCTTAAGCCCGGTACAGATGGAAACATACAGTGCATTGCGTAGCGTCGGTGCCGGGGGCGGGGCTTACCGCCATGGGGGCGGGGCTTACCGCGTCATGCCAGGTACAGTGTGCAACTATGGCAACATGCAATGCTTACTGTCACCTTTTCAGCAGACGCAACCCATCATTTCCTTTGGCGATGAAGCGGCTGCTACTTTTCATGACATAGCACCGCCACTTGTTTTTCAAACATGCCCTCATTTAAATTGCTTTGGAGTAGAGGCAGCACGGTGGCTCAGTGGTTAGCACAGTAGCCTTGCAGCGCTGGGGTCCTGGGTTCAACTCCCACTAAGGGCAAAAAACCAATTGCATTGCAGTGAATTACATAGCATTGGGTCGGCGCAGGGGGCGTGGCTCGCTGGCTTAAGCCTGGTATGATTGGCCACGTCCATTGGGTGGGGGCGGGGCTTACCGGCTTTAGCCTGGTACAGTTGACAACACGCAATGCTTACTGCCACCTCTTCAGCAGACGCAACACTTCGTTACCTTTTGCGCTGGGGCCGCTGTTACTTCTCATGGCATAGCACCGCCATTTGTTTTATTGAACATGCCCGCGCGATGGGGGCGTGGCTTACCGGCTTAAGCCCGGTACAGTCGGCACCTTGCAGTGCATTGCGTCGCGTCGGTGCCGGGGGCGGGGCTTCCCGCGATGGGGGCGGGGCTTACCGGCTTAAGCCCGGTACAGTCGGCAACTTGCAGTGCATTGCGTAGCGTCGGTGCCCGGGGCGGGGCTTACCGCGATGGGGGCGTGGCTTACCGGCTTAAGCCCGGTACAGTCGGCAACTTGCAGTGCGTTGCGTAGCGTCGGTGCCGGGGGGGCGGGGCTTACCGCGATGGGGCGGGGCTTACCGGCTTAAGCCCGGTACAGTCGGCAACTTGCAGTGCATTGCGTAGCGTCGGTGCCGGGGGCGGGGCTTACCGCGTCATGCCAGGTACAGTGTGCAACTATGGCAACATGCAATGCTTACTGTCACCTTTTCAGCAGACGCAACCCATCATTTCCTTTGGCGCTGAAGCGGCTGCTACTTTTCAAGACATAGCACCGCCACTTGTTTTTTAAACATGCCCTCATTTAAATTGCTTTGGAGTAGAGGCAGCACGGTGGCTCAGTGGTTAGCACAGTAGCCTTGCAGCGCTGGGGTCCTGGGTTCAACTCCCACTAAGGGCAAAAAACCAATTGCATTGCAGTGAATTACATAGCATTGGGTCGGCGCAGGGGGCGTGGCTCGCCGGCTTAAGCCTGGTGTGATTGGCCACGTCCATTGGGTGGGGGCGGGGCTTACCGGCTTTAGCCTGGTACAGTTGACAACACGCAATGCTTACTGCCACCTCTTCAGCAGACGCAACACTTCGTTACCTTTTGCGCTGGGGCCGCTGTTACTTCTCATGGCATAGCACCGCCATTTGTTTTATTGAACATGCCCGCGCGATGGGGGCGTGGCTTACCGGCTTAAGCCCGGTACAGTCGGCAACTTGCAGTGCATTGCGTAGCGTCGGTGCCGGGGGCGGGGCTTACCGCGATGGGGGCGGGGCTTACCGGCTTAAGCCCGGTACAGTTGGCAACTTGCAGTGCGTTGCGTAGCGTCGGTGCCGGGGGGCGGGGCTTACCGCGATGGGGCGGGGCTTACCGGCTTAAGCCCGGTACAGATGGAAACATGCAGTGCATTGCATAGCGTCGGCGCCGGGGGCGGGGCTTACCGCGATGGGGCGGGGCTTACCGGCTTAAGCCCTGTACAGTCGGCAACATACAGTGCATTGCGTAGCGTCGGTGCCGGGGGGCGGGGCTTACCGCCATGGGGGCGGGGCTTACCGCGTCATGCCAGGTACAGTGTGCAACTATGGCAACATGCAATGCTTACTGTCACCTTTTCAGCAGACGCAACCCATCATTTCCTTTGGCGCTGAAGCGGCTGCTACTTTTCATGACATAGCACCGCCACTTGTTTTTCAAACATGCCCTCATTTAAATTGTTTTGGAGTAGAGGCAGCACGGTGGCTCAGTGGTTAGCACAGTAGCCTTGCAGCGCTGGGGTCCTGGGTTCAACTCCCACTAAGGGCAAAAAACCATTGCATTGCAGTGAATTACATAGCTTGGGGTGGGGGCTGGGGGCGTGGCTCGCCGGCTTAAGCCTGGTATGATTGGCCACGTCCTTTGGGTGGGGGCGGGGCTTACCGGCTTTAGCCTGGTACAGTTGACAACACGCAATGCTTACTGCCACCTCTTCAGCAGACGCAACACTTCGTTACCTTTTGCGCTGGGGCCGCTGTTACTTCTCATGGCATAGCACCGCCATTTGTTTTATTGAACATGCCCGCGCGATGGGGGCGTGGCTTACCGGCTTAAGCCCGGTACAGTCGGCAACTTGCAGTGCATTGCGTAGCGTCGGTGCCGGGGGCGGGGCTTACCGCGATGGGGGCGGGGCTTACCGGCTTAAGCCCGGTACAGTCGGCAACTTGCAGTGCGTTGCGTAGCGTCGGTGCCGGGGGGCGGGGCTTACCGCGATGGGGCGGGGCTTACCGGCTTAAGCCCGGTACAGTCGGCAACTTGCAGTGCATTGCGTAGCGTCGGTGCCGGGGGCGGGGCTTACCGCGATGGGGGCGGGGCTTACCGGCTTAAGCCCGGTACAGTCGGCAACTTGCAGTGCGTTGCGTAGCGTCGGTGCCGGGGGGCGGGGCTTACCGCGATGGGGCGGGGCTTACCGGCTTAAGCCCGGTACAGTCGGCAACTTGCAGTGCATTGCGTAGGCGTCGGTGCCGGGGGCGGGGCTTACCGCGATGGGGGCGGGGCTTACCGGCTTAAGCCCGGTACAGTCGGCAACTTGCAGTGCGTTGCGTAGCGTCGGTGCCGGGGGGCGGGGCTTACCGCGATGGGGCGGGGCTTACCGGCTTAAGCCCGGTACAGATGGAAACATGCAGTGCATTGCATAGCGTTGGCGCCGGGGGCGGGGCTTACCGCGATGGGGCGGGGCTTACCGGCTTAAGCCCTGTACAGTCGGCAACATACAGTGCATTGCGTAGCGTCGGTGCCGGGGGCGGGGCTTACCGCCATGGGGGCGGGGCTTACCGCGTCATGCCAGGTACAGTGTGCAACTATGGCAAACATGCAATGCTTACTGTCACCTTTTCAGCAGACGCAACCCATCATTTCCTTTGGCGATGAAGCGGCTGCTACTTTTCATGACATAGCACCGCCACTTGTTTTTCAAACATGCCCTCATTTAAATTGCTTTGGAGTAGAGGCAGCACGGTGGCTCAGTGGTTAGCACAGTAGCCTTGCAGCGCTGGGGTCCTGGGTTCAACTCCCACTAAGGGCAAAAAAACCAATTGCATTGCAGTGAATTACATAGCATGGGGTCGGCGCAGGGGGCGTGGCTCGCTGGCTAAGCCTGGTATGATTGGCCACGTCCATTGGGTGGGGGCGGGGCTTACCGGCTTTAGCCTGGTACAGTTGACAACACGCAATGCTTACTGCCACCTCTTCAGCAGACGCAACACTTCGTTACCTTTTGCGCTGGGGCCGCTGTTACTTCTCATGGCATAGCACCGCCATTTGTTTTATTGAACATGCCCGCGCGATGGGGGCGTGGCTTACCGGCTTAAGCCCGGTACAGTCGGCAACTTGCAGTGCATTGCGTAGCGTCGGTGCCGGGGGCGGGGCTTACCGCGATGGGGGCGGGGCTTACCGGCTTAAGCCCGGTACAGTCGGCAACTTGCAGTGCGTTGCGTAGCGTCGGTGCCGGGGGGCGGGGCTTACCGCGATGGGGCGGGGCTTACCGGCTTAAGCCCGGTACAGTCGGCAACTTGCAGTGCATTGCGTAGCGTCGGTGCCGGGGGCGGGGCTTACCGCGATGGGGGCGGGGCTTACCGGCTTAAGCCCGGTTCAGTCGGCCACTTGCAGTGCTTTGCGTAGCGTCGGTGCCGGGGGGCGGGGCTTACCGCGATGGGGCGGGGCTTACCGGCTTAAGCCCGGTACAGATGGAAACATGCAGTGCATTGCATAGCGTCGGCGCCGGGGGCGGGGCTTACCGCGATGGGGCGGGGCTTACCGGCTTAAGCCCGGTACAGTCGGCAACTTGCAGTGCGTTGCGTAGCGTCGGTGCCGGGGGGCGGGGCTTACCGCGATGGGGCGGGGCTTACCGGCTTAAGCCCGGTACAGATGGAAACATGCAGTGCATTGCATAGCGTTGGCGCCGGGGGCGGGGCTTACCGCGATGGGGCGGGGCTTACCGGCTTAAGCCCTGTACAGTCGGCAACATACAGTGCATTGCGTAGCGTCGGTGCCGGGGGCGGGGCTTACCGCCATGGGGGCGGGGCTTACCGCGTCATGCCAGGTACGGTGTGCAACTATGGCAACATGCAATGCTTACTGTCACCTTTTCAGCAGACGCAACCCATCATTTCCTTTGGCGCTGAAGCGGCTGCTACTTTTCATGACAAGAGCACCGCCACTTGTTTTTTCAAACATGCCCTCATTTAAATTGCTTTGGAGTAGAGGCAGCACGGTGGCTCAGTGGTTAGCACAGTAGCCTTGCAGCGCTGGGGTCCTGGGTTCAACTCCCACTAAGGGCAAAAAACCAATTGCATTGCAGTGAATTACATAGCATTGGGTCGGCGCAGGGGGCGTGGCTCGCTGGCTTAAGCCTGGTATGATTGGCCACGTCCATTGGGTGGGGGCGGGGCTTACCGGCTTTAGCCTGGTACAGTTGACAACACGCAATGCTTACTGCCACCCTCTTCAGCAGACGCAACACTTCGTTACCTTTTGCGCTGGGGCCGCTGTTACTTCTCATGGCATAGCACCGCCATTTGTTTTATTGAACATGCCCGCGCGATGGGGGCGTGGCTTACCGGCTTAAGCCCGGTACAGTCGGCAACTTGCAGTGCATTGCGTAGCGTCGGTGCCGGGGGCGGGGCTTACCGCGATGGGGGCGGGGCTTACCGGCTTAAGCCCGGTACAGTCGGCAACTTGCAGTGCGTTGCGTAGCGTCGGTGCCGGGGGGCGGGGCTTACCGCGATGGGGCGGGGCTTACCGGCTTAAGCCCGGTACAGTCGGCAACTTGCAGTGCATTGCGTAGCGTCGGTGCCGGGGGCGGGGCTTACCGCGATGGGGGCGGGGCTTACCGGCTTAAGCCCGGTACAGTCGGCAACTTGCAGTGCGTTGCGTAGCGTCGGTGCCGGGGGGCGGGGCTTACCGCGATGGGGCGGGGCTTACCGGCTTAAGCCCGGTACAGTCGGCAACTTGCAGTGCATTGCGTAGCGTCGGTGCCGGGGGCGGGGCTTACCGCGATTGGGGGCGGGGCTTACCGGCTTAAGCCCGGTACAGTCGGCAACTTGCAGTGCGTTGCGTAGCGTCGGTGCCGGGGGGCGGGGCTTACCGCGATGGGGCGGGGCTTACCGGCTTAAGCCCGGTACAGATGGAAACATGCAGTGCATTGCATAGCGTTGGCGCCGGGGGCGGGGCTTACCGCGATGGGGCGGGGCTTACCGGCTTAAGCCCTGTACAGTCGGCAACATACAGTGCATTGCGTAGCGTCGGTGCCGGGGGCGGGGCTTACCGCCATGGGGGCGGGGCTTACCGCGTCATGCCAGGTACAGTGTGCAACTATGGCAACATGCAATGCTTACTGTCACCTTTTCAGCAGACGCAACCCATCATTTCCTTTGGCGATGAAGCGGCTGCTACTTTTCATGACATAGCACCGCCACTTGTTTTTCAAACATGCCCTCATTTAAATTGCTTTGGAGTAGAGGCAGCACGGTGGCTCAGTGGTTAGCACAGTAGCCTTGCAGCGCTGGGGTCCTGGGTTCAACTCCCACTAAGGGCAAAAAACCAATTGCATTGCAGTGAATTACATAGCATTGGGTCGGCGCAGGGGGCGTGGCTCGCTGGCTTAAGCCTGGTATGATTGGCCACGTCCATTGGGTGGGGGCGGGGCTTACCGGCTTTAGCCTGGTACAGTTGACAACACGCAATGCTTACTGCCACCTCTTCAGCAGACGCAACACTTCGTAACCTTTTGCGCTGGGGCCGCTGTTACTTCACATGGCATAGCACCGCCATTTGTTTTATTGAAACATGCCCGCGCGATGGGGGCGTGGCTTACCGGCTTAAGCCCGGTACAGTCGGCAACTTGCAGTGCATTGCCTAGCGTCGGTGCCGGGGGCGGGGCTTACCGCGATGGGGCGGGGCTTACCGGCTTAAGCCCGGTACAGTCGGCAACTTGCAGTGCATTGCGTAGCGTCGGTGCCCGGGGCGGGGCTTACCGCGATGGGGGCGTGGCTTACCGGCTTAAGCCCGGTACAGTCGGCAACTTGCAGTGCATTGCGTAGCGTCGGTGCCGGGGGGGCGGGGCTTACCGCGATGGGGCGGGGCTTACCGGCTTAAGCCCGGTACAGTCGGCAACTTGCAGTGCATTGCGTAGCGTCGGTGCCGGGGGCGGGGCTTACCGCGATGGGGGCGGGGCTTACCGGCTTAAGCCCGGTACAGTCGGCAACTTGCAGTGCGTTGCGTAGCGTCGGTGCCGGGGGGCGGGGCTTACCGCGATGGGGCGGGGGCTTACCGGCTTAAGCCCGGTACAGATGGAAACATGCAGTGCATTGCATAGCGTCGGCGCCGGGGGCGGGGCTTACCGCGATGGGGCGGGGCTTACCGGCTTAAGCCCGTTACAGTCGGCAACTTGCAGTGCGTTGCGTAGCGTCGGTGCCGGGGGGGCGGGGCTTACCGCGATGGGGCGGGGCTTACCGGCTTAAGCCCGGTACAGATGGAAACATGCAGTGCTTTGCATAGCGTTGGCGCCGGGGGCGGGGCTTACCGCTTTGGGGCGGGGCTTACCGGCTTAAGCCCTGTACAGTCGGCAACATACAGTGCATTGCGTAGCGTCGGTGCCGGGGGCGGGGCTTACCGCCATGGGGGCGGGGCTTACCGCGTCATGCCAGGTACGGTGTGCAACTATGGCAACATGCAATGCTTACTGTCACCTTTTCAGCAGACGCAACCCATCATTTCCTTTGGCGCTGAAGCGGCTGCTACTTTTCATGACATAGCACCGCCACTTGTTTTTCAAACATGCCCTCATTTAAATTGCTTTGGAGTAGAGGCAGCACGGTGGCTCAGTGGTTAGCACAGTAGCCTTGCAGCGCTGGGGTCCTGGGTTCAACTCCCACTAAGGGCAAAAAACCAATTGCATTGCAGTGAATTACATAGCATTGGGTCGGCGCAGGGGGCGTGGCTCGCTGGCTTAAGCCTGGTATGATTGGCCACGTCCATTGGGTGGGGGCGGGGCTTACCGGCTTTAGCCTGGTACAGTTGACAACACGCAATGCTTACTGCCACCTCTTCAGCAGACGCAACACTTCGTTACCTTTTGCGCTGGGGCCGCTGTTACTTCTCATGGCATAGCACCGCCATTTGTTTTATTGAACATGCCCGCGCGATGGGGGGCGTGGCTTACCGGCTTAAGCCCGGTACAGTCGGCAACTTGCAGTGCATTGCGTAGCGTCGTTGCCGGGGGCGGGGCTTACCGCGATGGGGGCGGGGCTTACCGGCTTAAGCCCGGTACAGTTGGCAACTTGCAGTGCGTTGCGTAGCGTCCGGTGCCGGGGGGCGGGGCTTACCGCGATGGGGCGGGGCTTACCGGCTTAAGCCCGGTACAGATGGAAACATGCAGTGCATTGCGTAGCGTCGGCGCCGGGGGCGGGGCTTACCGCGATGGGGGGGGGGGTTACCGGCTTAAGCCCTGTACAGTCGGCAACATACAGTGCATTGCGTAGCGTCGGTGCCGGGGCGGGCTTACCGCCATGGGGGCGGGGCTTACCGCGTCATGCCAGGTACAGTGTGCAACTATGTGCAACATGCAATGCTTACTGTCACCTTTTCAGCAGACGCAACCCATCATTTCCTTTGGCGCTGAAGCGGCTGCTACTTTTCATGACATAGCACCGCCACTTGTTTTTTCAAACATGCCCTCATTTAAATTGTTTTGGAGTAGAGCAGCACGGTGGCTCAGTGGTTAGCACAGTAGCCTTGCAGCGCTGGGGTCCTGGGTTCAACTCCCACTAAGGGCAAAAACCAATTGCATTGCAGTGAATTACATAGCATTGGGTCGGGGCAGGGGCGTGGCTCGCCGGCTTAAGCCTGGTATGATTGGCCACGTCCATTGGGTGGGGGCGGGGCTTACCGGCTTTAGCCTGTGTACAGTTGACAACACGCAATGCTTTACTGCCACCTCTTCAGCAGACGCAACACTTCGTTACCTTTTGCGCTGGGGCCGCTGTTACTTCTCATGGCATAGCACCGCCATTTGTTTTATTGAACATGCCCGCGCGATGGGGGCGTGCTTACCGGCTTAAGCCCGGTACAGTCGGCAACTTGCAGTGCATTGCGTAGCGTCGGTGCCGGGGGCGGGGCTTACCGCGATGGGGGCGGGGCTTACCGGCTTAAGCCCGGTACAGTCGGCAACTTGCAGTGCGTTGCGTAGCGTCGGTGCCGGGGGGCGGGGCTTACCGCGATGGGGCGGGGCTTACCGGCTTAAGCCCGGTACAGTCGGCAACTTGCAGTGCATTGCGTAGCGTCGGTGCCGGGGGCGGGGCTTACCGCGATGGGGGCGGGGCTTACCGGCTTAAGCCCGGTTCAGTCGGCAACTTGCAGTGCGTTGCGTAGCGTCGGTGCCGGGGGGCGGGGCTTACCGCGATGGGGCGGGGCTTACCGGCTTAAGCCCGGTACAGATGGAAACATGCAGTGCATTGCATAGCGTCGGCGCCGGGGGCGGGCTTACCGCGATGGGGCGGGGCTTACCGGCTTAAGCCCGGTACAGTCGGCAACTTGCAGTGCGTTGCGTAGCGTCGGTGCCGGGGGGCGGGGCTTACCGCGATGGGCGGGGCTTACCGGCTTAAGCCCGGTACAGATGGAAACATGCAGTGCATTGCATAGCGTTGGCGCCGGGGGGCGGGGCTTACCGCGATGGGGCGGGGCTTACCGGCTTAAGCCCTGTACAGTCGGCAACATACAGTGCATTGCGTAGCGTCGGTGCCGGGGGCGGGGCTTACCGCCATGGGGGCGGGGCTTACCGCGTCATGCCAGGTACGGTGTGCAACTATGGCAACATGCAATGCTTACTGTCACCTTTCAGCAGACGCAACCCATCATTTCCTTTGGCGCTGAAGCGGCTGCTACTTTTCATGACATAGCACCGCCACTTGTTTTTCAAACATGCCCTCATTTAAATTGCTTTGGAGTAGAGGCAGCACGGTGGCTCAGTGGTTAGCACAGTAGCCTTGCAGCGCTGGGGTCCTGGGTTCAACTCCCACTAAGGGCAAAAAACCAATTGCATTGCAGTGAATTACATAGCATTGGGTCGGCGCAGGGGGCGTGGCTCGCTGGCTTAAGCCTGGTATGATTGGCCACGTCCATTGGGTGGGGGCGGGGCTTACCGGCTTTAGCCTGGTACAGTTGACAACACGCAATGCTTACTGCCACCTCTTCAGCAGACGCAACACTTCGTTACCTTTTGCGCTGGGGCCGCTGTTACTTCTCATGGCATAGCACGCCATTTGTTTTATTGAACATGCCCGCGCGATGGGGGCGTGGCTTACCGGCTTAAGCCCGGTACAGTCGGCAACTTGCAGTGCATTGCGTAGCGTCGGTGCCGGGGGCGGGGCTTTCCGCGGTGGGGGCGGGGCTTACCGGCTTAAGCCCGGTACAGTCGGCAACTTGCAGTGCGTTGCGTAGCGTCGGTGCCGGGGGGCGGGGCTTACCGCGATGGGGCGGGGCTTACCGGCTTAAGCCCGGTACAGTCGGCAACTTGCAGTGCATTGCGTAGCGTCGGTGCCGGGGGCGGGGCTTACCGCGATGGGGGCGGGGCTTACCGGCTTAAGCCCGGTACAGTCGGCAACTTGCCAGTGCGTTGCGTAGCGTCGGTGCCGGGGGGGCGGGGCTTACCGCGATGGGGCGGGGCTTACCGGCTTAAGCCCGGTACAGTCGGCAACTTGCAGTGCATTGCGTAGCGTCGGTGCCGGGGGCGGGGCTTACCGCGATGGGGGCGGGGCTTACCGGCTTAAGCCCGGTACAGTCGGCAACTTGCAGTGCGTTGCGTAGCGTCGGTGCCGGGGGGCGGGGCTTACCGCGATGGGGCGGGGCTTACCGGCTTAAGCCCGGTACAGATGGAAACATGCAGTGCATTGCATAGCGTTGGCGCCGGGGGCGGGGCTTACCGCGATGGGGCGGGGCTTACCGGCTTAAGCCCTGTACAGTCGGCAACATACAGTGCATTGCGTAGCGTCGGTGCCGGGGGCGGGGCTTACCGCCATGGGGGCGGGGCTTACAGCGTCATGCCAGGTACAGTGGTGCAACTATGGCAACATGCAATGCTTACTGTCACCTTTCAGCAGACGCAACCCATCATTTCCTTTGGCGATGAAGCGGCTGCTACTTTTCATGGACATAGCACCGCCACTTGTTTTTCAAACATGCCCTCATTTAAATTGCTTTGGAGTAGAGGCAGCACGGTGGCTCAGTGGTTAGCACAGTAGCCTTGCAGCGCTGGGGTCCTGGGTTCAACTCCCACTAAGGGCAAAAAACCAATTGCATTGCAGTGAATTACATAGCATTGGGTCGGCGCAGGGGGCGTGGCTCGCTGGCTTAAGCCTGGTATGATTGGCCACGTCCATTGGGTGGGGGCGGGGCTTACCGCCTTTAGCCTGGTACAGTTGACAACACGCAATGCTTACTGCCACCTCTTCAGCAGACGCAACACTTCGTTACCTTTTGCGCTGGGGCCGCTGTTACTTCTCATGGCATAGCACCGCCATTTGTTTTATTGAACATGCCCGCGCGATGGGGGCGTGGCTTACCGGCTTAAGCCCGGTACAGTCGGCAACTTGCAGTGCATTGCGTAGCGTCGGTGCCGGGGGCGGGGCTTACCGCGATGGGGGCGGGGCTTACCGGCTTAAGCCCGGTACAGTCGGCAACTTGCAGTGCGTTGCGTAGCGTCGGTGCCGGGGGGGGGGCGGGGCTTACCGCGATGGGGCGGGGCTTACCGGCTTAAGCCCGGTACAGTCGGCAACTTGCAGTGCATTGCGTAGCGTCGGTGCCGGGGGCGGGGCTTACCGCGATGGGGGCGGGGCTTACCGGCTTAAGCCCGGTTCAGTCGGCAACTTGCAGTGCGTTGCGTAGCGTCGGTGCCGGGGGGGCGGGGCTTACCGCGATGGGGCGGGGCTTACCGGCTTAAGCCCGGTACAGATGGAAACATGCAGTGCATTGCATAGCGTCGGCGCCGGGGGCGGGCTTACCGCGATGGGGCGGGGCTTACCGGCTTAAGCCCGGTACAGTCGGCAACTTGCAGTGCGTTGCGTAGCGTCGGTGCCGGGGGGCGGGGCTTACCGCGATGGGGCGGGGCTTACCGGCTTAAGCCCGGTACAGATGGAAACATGCAGTGCATTGCATAGCGTTGGCGCCGGGGGCGGGTCTTACCGCGATGGGCGGGGCTTACCGGCTTAAGCCCTGTACAGTCGGCAACATACAGTGCATTGCGTAGCGTCGGTGCCGGGGGCGGGGCTTACCGCCATGGGGGCGGGGCTTACCGCGTCATGCCAGGTACGGTGTGCAACTATGGCAACATGCAATGCTTACTGTCACCTTTCAGCAGACGCAACCCATCATTTCCTTTGGCGCTGAAGCGGCTGCTACTTTTCATGACATAGCACCGCCACTTGTTTTTCAAACATGCCCTCATTTAAATTGCTTTGGAGTAGAGGCAGCACGGTGGCTCAGTGGTTAGCACAGTAGCCTTGCAGCGCTGGGGTCCTGGGTTCAACTCCCACTAAGGGCAAAAAACCAATTGCATTGCAGTGAATTACATAGCATTGGGTCGGCGCAGGGGGCGTGGCTCGCTGGCTTAAGCCTGGTATGATTGGCCACGTCCATTGGGTGGGGGCGGGGCTTACCGGCTTTAGCCTGGTACAGTTGACAACACGCAATGCTTACTGCCACCTCTTCAGCAGACGCAACACTTCGTTACCTTTGCGCTGGGGCCGCTGTTACTTCTCATGGCATAGCACCGCCATTTGTTTTATTGAACATGCCCGCGCGATGGGGGCGTGGCTTACCGGCTTAAGCCCGGTACAGTCGGCAACTTGCAGTGCATTGCGTAGCGTCGGTGCCGGGGGCGGGGCTTACCGCGATGGGGGCGGGGCTTACCGGCTTAAGCCCGGTACAGTCGGCAAATTGCAGTGCGTTGCGTAGCGTCGGTGCCGGGGGGGCGGGGCTTACCGCGATGGGGCGGGGCTTACCGGCTTAAGCCCGGTACAGACGGCAACTTGCAGTGCATTGCGTAGCGTCGGTGCCGGGGGCGGGGCTTACCGCGATGGGGGGCGGGGCTTACCGGCTTAAGCCCGGTACAGTCGGCAACTTGCAGTGCGTTGCGTAGCGTCGGTGCCGGGGGGGGCGGGGCTTACCGCGATGGGGCGGGGCTTACCGGCTTAAGCCCGGTACAGTCGGCAACTTGCAGTGCATTGCGTAGCGTCGGTGCCGGGGGCGGGGGCTTACCGCGATGGGGGCGGGGCTTACCGGCTTAAGCCCGGTACAGTCGGCAACTTGCAGTGCGTTGCGTAGCGTCGGTGCCGGGGGGCGGGGCTTACCGCGATGGGGGCGGGGCTTACCGGCTTAAGCCCGGTACAGATGGAAACATGCAGTGCATTGCATAGCGTTGGCGCCGGGGGCGGGGCTTACCGCGATGGGGGCGGGGCTTTACCGGCTTAAGCCCTGTACAGTCGGCAACATACAGTGCATTGCGTAGCGTCGGTGCCGGGGGCGGGGCTTACCGCCATGGGGGCGGGGCTTACCGCGTCATGCCAGGTACAGTGTGCAACTATGGCAACATGCAATGCTTACTGTCACCTTTTCAGCAGACGCAACCAATCATTTCCTTTGGCGATGAAGCGGCTGCTACTTTTCATGACATAGCACCGCCACTTGTTTTTCAAACATGCCCTCATTTAAATTGCTTTGGAGTAGAGGCAGCACGGTGGCTCAGTGGTTAGCACAGTAGCCTTGCAGCGCTGGGGTCCTGGGTTCAACTCCCACTAAGGGCAAAAAAACCAATTGCATTGCAGTGAATTACATAGCATTGGGTCGGCGCAGGGGGCGTGGCTCGCTGGCTTAAGCCTGGTATGATTGGCCACGTCCATTGGGTGGGGGGCGGGGCTTACCGGCTTTAGCCTGGTACAGTTGACAACACGCAATGCTTACTGCCACCTCTTCAGCAGACGCAACACTTCGTTACCTTTTGCGCTGGGGCCGCTGTTACTTCACATGGCATAGCACCGCCATTTGTTGTTTTATTGAACATGCCCGCGCGATGGGGCGTGGCTTACCGGCTTAAGCCCGGTACAGTCGGCAACTTGCAGTGCATTGCGTAGGCGTCGGTGCCGGGGGCGGGGCTTACCGCGATGGGGCGGGGCTTACCGGCTTAAGCCCGGTACAGTCGGCAACTTGCAGTGCATTGCGTAGCGTCGGTGCCCGGGGCGGGGCTTACCGCGATGGGGGCGTGGCTTACCGGCTTAAGCCCGGTACAGTCGGCAACTTGCAGTGCGTTGCGTAGCGTCGGTGCCGGGGGGCGGGGCTTACCGCGATGGGGCGGGGCTTACCGGCTTAAGCCCGGTACAGTCGGCAGACTTGCAGTGCATTGCGTAGCGTCGGTGCCGGGGGCGGGGCTTACCGCGATGGGGGGCGGGGCTTACCGGCTTAAGCCCGGTACAGTCGGCAACTTGCAGTGCGTTGCGTAGCGTCGGTGCCGGGGGGCGGGGCTTACCGCGATGGGGCGGGGCTTACCGGCTTAAGCCCGGTACAGATGGAAACATGCAGTGCATTGCATAGCGTCGGCGCCGGGGGCGGGGCTTACCGCGATGGGGGCGGGGCTTACCGGCTTAAGCCCGGTACAGTCGGCAACTTGCAGTGCGTTGCGTAGCGTCGGTGCCGGGGGGCGGGGGTTACCGCGATGGGGCGGGGCTTACCGGCTTATGCCCGGTACAGATGGAAACATGCTGTGCATTGCATAGCGTTGGCGCCGGGGGCGGGGCTTACCGCGATGGGGCGGGGCTTACCGGCTTAAGCCCTGTACAGTCGGCAACATACAGTGCATTGCGTAGCGTCGGTGCCGGGGGCGGGCTTACCGCCATGGGGGCGGGGCTTACCGCGTCATGCCAGGTACGGTGTGCAACTATGGCAACATGCAATGCTTACTGTCACCTTTTCAGCAGACGCAACCCATCATTTCCTTTGGCGCTGAAGCGGCTGCTACTTTTCATGACATAGCACCGCCACTTGTTTTTCACAAACATGCCCTCATTTAAATTGCTTTGGAGTAGAGGCAGCACGGTGGCTCAGTGGTTAGCAACAGTAGCCTTGCAGCGCTGGGGTCCTGGGTTCAACTCCCACTAAGGGCAAAAAAACAATTGCATTGCAGTGAATTACATAGCATTGGGTCGGCGCAGGGGGCGTGGCTCGCTGGCTTAAGCCTGGTATGATTGGCCACGTCCATTGTGTGGGGGCGGGCTTACCGGCTTTAGCCTGGTACAGTTGACAACACGCAATGCTTACTGCCACCATCTTCAGCAGACGCAACACTTCGTTACCTTTGCGCTGGGGCCGCTGTTACTTCTCATGGCATAGCACCGCCATTTGTTTTATTGAACATGCCCGCCGCGATGGGGCGTGGCTTACCGGCTTAAGCCCGGTACAGTCGGCAACTTGCAGTGCATTGCGTAGCGTCGTTGCCGGGGGCGGGGCTTACCGCGATGGGGGCGGGGCTTACCGGCTTAAGCCCGGTACAGTTGGCAACTTGCAGTGCGGTTGCGTAGCGTCGGTGCCGGGGGGCGGGGCTTACCGCGATGGGGCGGGGCTTACCGGCTTAAGCCCGGTACAGATGGAAACATGCAGTGCATTGCGTAGCGTCGGTGCCGGGGGGCGGGGCTTACCGCGATGGGGCGGGGCTTACCGGCTTAAGCCCTGTACAGTCGGCAACATACAGTGCATTGCGTAGCGTCGGTGCCGGGGGCGGGGCTTACCGCCATGGGGGCGGGGCTTACCGCGTCATGCCAGGTACAGTGTGCAACTATGGCAACATGCAATGCTTACTGTCACCTTTTCAGCAGACGCAACCCATCATTTCCTTTGGCGCTGAAGCGGCCTGCTACTTTTCATGACATAGCACCGCCACTTGTTTTTCAAACATGCCCTCATTTAAATTGTTTTGGAGTAGAGGCAGCACGGTGGCTCAGTGGTTAGCACAGTAGCCTTGCAGCGCTGGGGTCCTGGGTTCAACTCCACTAAGGGCAAAAAACCAATTGCATTGCAGTGAATTACATAGCATTGGGTCGGGGCAGGGGGCGTGGCTCGCCGGCTTAAGCCTGGTATGATTGGCCACGTCCATTGGGTGGGGGGCGGGGCTTACCGGGCTTTAGCCTGTACAGTTGAAAACACGCAATGCTTACTGCCACCTCTTCAGCAGACGCAACACTTCGTTACCTTTTGCGCTGGGGCGCTGTTACTTCTCATGGCATAGCACCGCCATTTGTTTTATTGAACATGCCCGCGCGATGGGGGGCGTGGCTTACCGGCTTAAGCCCGGTACAGTCGGCAACTTGCAGTGCATTGCGTAGCGTCGGTGCCGGGGGCGGGGCTTACCGCGATGGGGGCGGGGCTTACCGGCTTAAGCCCGGTACAGTCGGCAACTTGCAGTGCGTTGCGTAGCGTCGGTGCCGGGGGGCGGGGCTTACCGCGATGGGGCGGGGCTTACCGGCTTAAGCCCGGTACAGTCGGCAACATGCAGTGCATTGCGTAGCGTCGGTGCCGGGGGCGGGGCTTACCGCGATGGGGGCGGGGCTTACCGGCTTAAGCCCGGTTCAGTCGGCAACTTGCAGTGCTTTGCGTAGCGTCGGTGCCGGGGGGCGGGGCTTACCGCGATGGGGCGGGGCTTACCGGCTTAAGCCCGGTACAGATGGAAACATGCAGTGCATTGCATAGCGTCGGCGCCGGGGCGGGGCTTACCGCGATGGGGCGGGGCTTACCGGCTTAAGCCCGGTACAGTCGGCAACTTGCAGTGCGTTGCGTAGCGGTCGGTGCCGGGGGGCGGGGCTTACCCGCGATGGGGCGGGGCTTACCGGCTTAAGCCCGGTACAGATGGAAAACATGCAGTGCATTGCATAGCGGTTGGCGCCGGGGGCGGGGCTTACCGCGATGGGGCGGGGCTTACCGGCTTAAGCCCTGTACAGTCGGCAACATACAGTGCATTGCGTAGCGTCGGTGCCGGGGGCGGGGCTTACCGCCATGGGGGCGGGGCTTACCGCGTCATGCCAGGTACGGTGTGCAACTAATGGCAACATGCAATGCTTACTGTCACCTTTCAGCAGACGCAACCCATCATTTCCTTTGGCGCTGAAGCGGCTGCTACTTTTCATGACATAGCACCGCCACTTGTTTTTCAAACATGCCCTCATTTAAATTGCTTTGGAGTAGAGGCAGCACGGTGGCTCAGTGTTAGCACAGTAGCCTTGCAGCGCTGGGGTCCTGGGTTCAACTCCCACTAAGGGCAAAAAACCAATTGCATTGCAGTGAATTACATAGCATTGGGTCGGCGCAGGGGGCGTGGCTCGCTGGCTTAAGCCTGGTATGATTGGCCACGTCCATTGGGTGGGGGCGGGGCTTACCGGCTTTAGCCTGGTACAGTTGACAACACGCAATGCTTACTGCCACCTCTTCAGCAGACGCAACACTTCGTTACCTTTTGCGCTGGGGCCGCTGTTACTTCTCATGGCATAGCACCGCCATTTGTTTTATTGAACATGCCCGCGCGATGGGGGCGTGGCTTACCGGCTTAAGCCCGGTACAGTCGGCAACTTGCAGTGCATTGCGTAGCGTCGGTGCCGGGGCGGGGCTTACCGCGATGGGGGCGGGGCTTACCGGCTTAAGCCCGGTACAGTCGGCAACTTGCAGTGCGTTGCGTAGCGTCGGTGCCGGGGGGCGGGGCTTACCGCGATGGGGCGGGGCTTACCGGCTTAAGCCCGGTACAGTCGGCAACTTGCAGTGCATTGCGTAGCGTCGGTGCCGGGGGCGGGGCTTACCGCGATGGGGGCGGGGCTTACCGGCTTAAGCCCGGTACAGTCGGCAACTTGCAGTGCGTTGCGTAGCGTCGGTGCCGGGGGCGGGGCTTACCGCGATGGGGCGGGGCTTACCGGCTTAAGCCCGGTACAGTCGGCAACTTGCAGTGCATTGCGTAGCGTCGGTGCCGGGGGCGGGGCTTACCGCGATGGGGGCGGGGCTTACCGGCTAAAGCCCGGTACAGTCGGCAACTTGCAGTGCATTGCGTAGCGTCGGTGCCGGGGGGCGGGGCTTACCGCGATGGGGCGGGGCTTACCGGCTTAAGCCCGGTACAGATGGAAACATGCAGTGCATTGCATAGCGTCGGCGCCGGGGGCGGGGCTTACCGCGATGGGGCGGGGCTTACCGGCTTAAGCCCTGTACAGTCGGCAACATACAGTGCATTGCGTAGCGTCGGTGCCGGGGGCGGGGCTTACCGCCATGGGGGCGGGGCTTACCGCGTCATGCCAGGTACAGTGTGCAACTATGGCAACATGCAATGCTTACTGTCACCTTTTCAGCAGACGCAACCCATCATTTCCTTTGGCGCTGAAGCGGCTGCTACTTTTCATGACATAGCACCGCCACTTGTTTTTCAAACATGCCCTCATTTAAATTGCTTTGGAGTCAGGCAGCACGGTGGCTCAGTGGTTAGCACAGTAGCCTTGCAGCGCTGGGGTCCTGGGTTCAACTCCCACTAAGGGCAAAAAACCAATTGCATTGCAGTGAATTACATAGCATTGGGTCGGCACAGGGGGCGTGGCTCGCGGCTTAAGCCTGGTATGATTGGCCACGTCCATTGGGTGGGGGCGGGGCTTACCGGCTTTAGCCTGGTACAGTTGACAACACGCAATGCTTACTGCCACCTCTTCAGCAGACGCAACACTTCGTTACCTTTTGCGCTGGGGCCGCTGTTACTTCTCATGGCATAGCACCGCCATTTGTTTTATTGAACATGCCCGCGCGATGGGGCGGGGCTTACCGGCTTAAGCCCGGTACAGTCGGCAACTTGCAGTGCATTGCGTAGCGTCGGTGCCGGGGGCGGGGCTTACCGCGATGGGGCGGGGCTTACCGGCTTAAGCCCGGTACAGTCGGCAACTTGCAGTGCGTTGCGTAGCGTCGGTGCCGGGGGCGGGGCTTACCGCGATGGGGGCGGGGCTTACCGGCTTAAGCCCGGTACAGTCGGCAACTTGCAGTGCTTTGCGTAGCGTCGGTGCCGGGGGGGGGGGCTTACCGCGATGGGGCGGGGCTTACCGGCTTAAGCCCGGTACAGATGGAAACATGCAGTGCATTGCATAGCGTCGGCGCGGGGGCGGGGCTTACCGCGATGGGGCGGGGCTTACCGGCTTAAGCCCGGTACAGTCGGCAATTGCAGTGCGTTGCGTAGCGTCGGTGCCGGGGGGCGGGGCTTACCGCGATGGGGCGGGGCTTAACCGCTTAAGCCCGGTACAGATGGAAACATGCGAGTGCTTCATAGCGTTGGCGCCGGGGCGGGGCTTACCGATGGGGCGGCTTACGGCTTAAGCTGTACAGTCGGCAACATGTGCATTGCGTAGCGTCGGTGCCGGGGGCGGGGCTTACCGCATGGGGCGGGCCTTACCGCGTCATGCCATTACGGTGTGCACTATGGCAACATGCAATCTTACTGTCACCTTTTCAGCAGACGCAACCATCAATTTCCTTGGCGCTGAGCGGCTGCTACTTTTCATGACATAGCACCGCCACTTGTTTTTAAACATGCCCTCATTTAAATTGCTTTGGAGTTAGAGGCAGCACGGTGGCTCAGTGGTTAGCACAGTAGCCTTGCAGCGCTGGGGTCCTGGGTTCAACTCCCACAAAGGGCAAAAAAACAAATGCATTGCAGTGAATTACATAGCATTGGTCGACGCAGGGGGCGTGGCTCGCCGGCTTAAAGCCTGGTATGATTTGGCCACGTCCATTGGGTGGGGGCGGGGCTTACAGGCTTTAGCCTGGTACAGTTGACAACACGCAATGCTTACTGCCACCTCTTCAGCAGACGCAACACTTCGTTACCTTTTGCGCTGGGGCCGCTGTTACTTCTCATGGCATAGCACCGCCATTTGTTTTATTGAACATGCCGCTGCGATGGGGCGTGGCTTACCGGCTTAAGCCCGGTACAGTCGGCAACTTGCAGTGCATTGCGTAGCGTCGGTGCCGGGGGCGGGGGCTTACCGCGATGGGGGCGGGGCTTACCGGCTTAAGCCCGGTACAGTCGGCAACTTGCAGTGCGTTGCGTAGCGTCGGTGCCGGGGGCGGGGCTTACCGCGATGGGGCGGGGCTTCCCGGCTTAAGCCCGGTACAGTCGGCAACTTGCAGTGCATTGCGTAGCGTCGTGCCGGGGGCGGGGCTTACCGCGATGGGGCGGGGCTTACCGGTCTTAAGCCCGGTACAGTCGGCACTTGCAGTGCGTTGCGTAGCGTCGGTGCCGGGGGCGGGGCTTACCGCGATGGGGCGGGGCTTACCGGCTTAAGCCCGGTACAGTCGGCAACTTGCAGTGCATTGCGTAGCGTCGGCGCCGGGGGCGGGGCTTACCGCGATGGGGCGGGCTTACCGGCTTAAGCCCGGTACAGTCGGCAACTTGCAGTGCATTGCGTAGCGTCGGTGCCGTGGGGCGGGGCTTACCGCGATGGGGCGGGGCTTACCGGCTTAAGCCCGGTACAGATGGAAACATGCAGTGCATTGCATAGCGTCGGCGCCGGGGTCGGGGCTTACCGCGATGGGGCGGGGCTTACCGGCTTAAGCCCTGTACAGTCGGCAACATACAGTGCATTGCGTAGCGTCGGTGCCGGGGGCGGGGCTTACCGCCATGGGGGCGGGGCTTACCGCGTCATGCCAGGTACAGTGTGCAACTATGGCAACATGCAATGCTTACTGTCACCTTTTCAGCAGACGCAACCCATCATTTCCTTTTCGCTGAAGCGGCTGCTACTTTTCATGACATAGCACCGCCACTTGTTTTTCAAACATGCCCTCATTTAAATTGCTTTGGAGTAGAGGCAGCACGGTGGCTCAGTGGTTAGCACAGTAGCCTTGCAGCGCTGGGGTCCTGGGTTCAACTCCCACTAAGGGCAAAAAAACCAATTGCATTGCAGTGAATTACATAGCATTGGGTCGGCGCAGGGGGCGTGGCTCGCGGCTTAAGCCTGGTATGATTGGCCACGTCCATTGGGTGGGGGCGGGGCTTACAGGCTTTAGCCTGGTACAGTTGAGACACGCAATGCTTACTGCCACCTCTTCAGCAGACGCAACACTTCGTTACCTTTTGCGCTGGGGCCGCTGTTACTTCTCATGGCATAGCACCGCCATTTGTTTTATTGAACATGCCCGCGCGATGGGGGCGTGGCTTACCGGCTTAAGCCCGGTACAGTCGGCAACTTGCAGTGCATTGCGTAGCGTCGGTGCCGGGGGCGGGGCTTACCGCGATGGGGGCGGGCTTACCGGCTTAAGCCCGGTACAGTCGGCAACTTGCAGTGCGTTGCGTAGCGTCGGTGCCGGGGGGCGGGGCTTACCGCGATGGCGGGGCTTACCGGCTTAAGCCCGGTACAGTCGGCAACTTGCAGTGCATTGCGTAGCGTCGGTGCCGGGGGCGGGGCTTACCGGATGGGGGCGGGGCTTACCGCTTAAGCCCGGTACAGTCGGCAACTTGCAGTGCGTTGCGTAGCGTCGGTGCCGGGGGGCGGCTTACCGCGATGGGGCGGGGCTTACCGGCTTAAGCCCGGTACAGTCGGCAACTTGCAGTGCATTGCGTATCGTCCGGCGCCGGGGGCGGGGGCTTACCGGCGGGGAGATGGTGGCGGGGCCTTACCGGCTTAAGCCCGGTACAGTCGGCAACTTGCAGTGCATTGCGTAGCGTCGGTGGCCGGGGGGCGGGGCTTTACCGCGATGGGGCGGGCTTACCGGCTTAAGCCCGGTAACAGATGGAAACATGCAGTGCATTGCATAGCGTCGGCGCCGGGGGCGGGGCTTACCGCGATGGGGCGGGGCTTACCGGCTTAAGCCCTGTACAGTCGGCAACATACAGTGCATTGCGTAGCGTCGGTCCGGGGGCGGGCTTACCGCCATGGGCGGGGCTTACCGCGTCATGCCAGGTACAGTGTGCAACTATGGCAACATGCAATGCTTACTGTCACCTTTTCAGCAGACGCAAAACCCATCATTTCCTTTGGCATGAAGCGGCTGCTACTTTTCATGACATAGCACCGCCACTTGTTTTTCAAAAATGCCCTCATTTAAATTGCTTTGGAGTAGAGGCAGCACGGTGTCTCAGTGGTTAGCACAGTAGCCTTGCAGCGCTGGGGTCCTGGGTTCAACTCCCACTAAGGGCAAAAAACCAATTGCATTGCAGTGAATTACATAGCATTTGGGTCGGGCGCAGGGGGGCGTGGCTCGCCGGCTTAAGCCTGGTATGATTGGCCACGTCCATTGGGTGGGGGCGGGGCTTACAGCCTTTAGCCTGGTACAGTTGACAACACGCAATGCTTACTGCCACCTCTTCAGCAGACGCAACACTTCGTTACCTTTTGCGCTGGGGCCGCTGTTACTTCTCATGGCATAGCACCGCCATTTGTTTAATTGAACATGACCGCGCGATGGGGGCGTGGCTTACCGGCTTAAGCCCGTACAGTCGGCAACTTGCAGTGCATTGCGTAGCGTCGGTGCGGGGGCGGGGCTTACCCCGATTTTTTGGGGCGGGGCTTACCGCTTAAGCCCGGTACAGTCGGCAACTTGCAGTGCATTGCGTAGCGTCGGTGCCCGGGGCGGAGGCTTACCGCGATGGGGGCGTGGCTTACCGGCTTAAGCCCGGTACAGTCGGCAACTTGCAGTGCGTTGCGTAGCGTCGGTGCCGGGGGGGCGGGGCTTACCGCGATGGGGCGGGGCTTACCGGCTTAAGCCCGGTACAGTCGGCAACTTGCAGTGCATTGCGTAGCGTCGGTGCCGGGGGCGGGGCTTACCGCGTCATGCCAGGTAACAGTGTGCAACTATGGCAACATGCAATGCTTACTGTCACCTTTTCAGCAGACGCAACCCATCATTTCTTTGGCGCTGAAGCGGCTGCTACTTTTCAAGACATAGCACCGCCACTTGTTTTTTTAAACATGCCCTCATTTAAATGCTTTGGAGTAGAGGCAGCACGGTGGCTCAGTGGTTAGCACAGTAGCCTTGCAGCGCTGGGGTCCTGGGTTCAACTCCCACTAAGGGCAAAAAAACCAATTGCATTGCAGTGAATTACATAGCATTGGGTCGGCGCAGGGGGCGTGGCTCGCCGGCTTAAGCCTGGTGTGATTGGCCACGTCCATTGGGTGGGGGCGGGGCTTACCGGCTTTAGCCTGGTACAGTTGACAACACGCAATGCTTACTGCCACCTCTTCAGCAGACGCAACACTTCGTTACCTTTTGCGCTGGGGCCGCTGTTACTTCTCATGGCATAGCACCGCCATTTGTTTTATTGAACATGCCCGCGCGATGGGGGCGTGGCTTACCGGCTTAAGCCCGGTACAGTCGGCAACTTGCAGTGCATTGCGTAGCGTCGGTGCCGGGGGCGGGGCTTACCGCGATGGGGGCGGGGCATTACCGGCTTAAGCCGGTTACAGTTGGCAACTTGCAGTGCGTTGCGTAGCGTCGGTGCCGGGGGGCGGGGCTTACCGCGATGGGGCGGGGCTTACCCGGCTTAAGCCCGGTACAGATGGAAACATGCAGTGCATTGCATAGCGTCGGCGCCGGGGGCGGGGCTTACCGCGATGGGGCGGGGCTTACCGGCTTAAGCCCTGTACAGTCGGCAACATACAGTGCATTGCGTAGCGTCGGTGCCGGGGGCGGGGCTTACCGCCATGGGGGGCGGGGCTTACCGCGTCATGCCAGGTACAGTGTGCAACTATGGCAACATGCAATGCTTACTGTCACCTTTTCAGCAGACGCAACCCATCATTTCCTTTGGCGCTGAAGCGGCTGCTACTTTTCATGACATAGCACCGCCACTTGTTTTTCAAACATGCCCTCATTTAAATTGCTTTGGAGTAGAGGCAGCACGGTGGCTCAGTGGTTAGCACAGATAGCCTTGCAGCGCTGGGGTCCTGGGTTCAACTCCCACTAAGGGCAAAAAACCAATTGCATTGCAGTGAATTACATAGCATTGGGTCGGGGCAGGGGGCGTGGCTCGCCGGCTTAAGCCTGGTATGATTGGCCACGTCCATTGGGTGGGGGCGGGGCTTACCGGCTTTAGCCTGGTACAGTTGACAACACGCAATGCTTACTGCCACCTCTTCAGCAGACGCAACACTTCGTTACCTTTTGCGCTGGGGCCGCTGTTACTTCTCATGGCATAGCACCGCCATTTGTTTTATTGAACATGCCCGCGCGTTGGGGGCGTGGCTTCCCGGCTTAAGCCCGGTACAGTCGGCAACTTGCAGTGCATTGCGTAGCGTCGGTGCCGGGGGGCGGGGCTTACCGCGATGGGGGCGGGGCTTACCGGCTTAAGCCCGGTACAGTCGGCAACTTGCAGTGCGTTGCGTAGCGTCGGTGCCGGGGGGCGGGGCTTACCGCGATGGGGCGGGGCTTACCGGCTTAAGCCCGGTACAGTCGGCAACTTGCAGTGCATTGCGTAGCGTCGGTGCCGGGGGCGGGGCTTACCGCGGTGGGGGGGGGGGCTTACCGGCTTAAGCCCGGTTCAGTCGGCAACTTGCAGTGCGTTGCGTAGCGTCGGTGCCGGGGGGGGGGGGCTTACCGCGATGGGGCGGGGCTTACCGGCTTAAGCCCGGTACAGATGGAAACATGCAGTGCATTGCATAGCGTCGGGCGCCGGGGGCGGGGCTTTACCGCGATGGGGCGGGGCTTACCGGCTTAAGCCCGGTACAGTCGGCAACTTGCAGTGCGTTGCGTAGCGTCGGTGCCGGGGGGCGGGGCTTACCGCGATGGGGCGGGGCTTACCGGCTTAAGCCCGGTACAGATGGAAACATGCAGTGCATTGCATAGCGTTGGCGCCGGGGGCGGGGCTTACCGCGATGGGGCGGGGCTTACCGGCTTAAGCCCTGTACAGTCGGCAACATACAGTGCATTGCGTAGCGTCGGTGCCGGGGGCGGGGCTTACCGCCATGGGGGCGGGGCTTACCGCGTCATGCCAGGTACGGTGTGCAACTATGGCAACATGCAATGCTTACTGTCACCTTTTCAGCAGACGCAACCCATCATTTCCTTTGGCGCTGAAGCGGCTGCTACTTTTCATGACATAGCACCGCCACTTGTTTTTCAAACATGCCCTCATTTAAATTGCTTTGGAGTAGAGGCAGCACGGTGGCTCAGTGGTTAGCACAGTAGCCTTGCAGCGCTGGGGTCCTGGGTTCAACTCCCACTAAGGGCAAAAAAACCAATTGCATTGCAGTGAATTACATAGCATTGGGTCGGCGCAGGGGGCGTGGCTCGCTGGCTTAAGCCTGGTATGATTGGCCACGTCCATTGGGTGGGGGCGGGGCTTACCGGCTTTAGCCTGGTACAGTTGACAACACGCAATGCTTACTGCCACCTCTTCAGCAGAACGCAACACTTCGTTACCTTTTGCGCTGGGGCCGCTGTTACTTCTCATGGCATAGCACCGCCATTTTGTTTTATTGAACATGCCCCGCGATGGGGGCGTGGCTTTACCGCTTAAGCCCGGTACAGTCGGCAACTTGCAGTGCATTGCGTAGCGTCGTGCCGGGGGCGGGGCTTACCGCGATGGGGCGGGGCTACCGGCTTAAGCCCGGTACAGTCGGCAACTTGCAGTGCGTTGCGTAGCGTCGGTGCCGGGGGGCGGGCGCTTACCGCGATGGGGGGCGGGGCTTACCGGCTTAAGCCCCGTTACAGTCGGCAACTTGCAGTGCATTGCGTAGCGTCGGTGCCGGGGGCGGGGCTTACCGCGATGGGGGCGGGGTTACCGTCTGAAGCCCGGTACAGTCGGCAACTTGCGTGCGTTGCGTAGCGTCGGTGCCGGGGGCGGGGCTTACCGCGATGGGGCAGGGGCTTACCGGCTTAAGCCCGGTACAGTCGGCAACTTGCAGTGCATTGCGTAGCGTCGGTGCCGGGGGCGGGGCTTACCGCGATGGGGCGGGGCTTACCGGCTTACAAGCCCGGTACAGTCGGCAACTTGCAGTCGTTGCCGTTAGGCGTCGGTGCCGGGGGCGGGGCTTACCGCGATGGGGCGGGCTTACCGGCCTTAAGCCCGGTACGATGGAAACATGCAGTTGCATTGCATAGCGTTGGCGCCGGGGGCGGGCTTACCGCGATGGGGCGGGGCTTACCGGCTAAGCCCTGTACAGTCGGCAACATACAGTGCATTGCGTAGCGTCGGTGCCGGGGCGGGGCTTTCCGCCATGGGGGCGGGGCTTACCGCGTCATGCCAGGTACAGTGTGCAACTATGGCAACATGCAATGCTTACTGTCACCTTTTCAGCAGACGCAACCCATCATTTCCTTTGGCGATGAAGCGGCTGCTACTTTTCATGACATAGCACCGCCACTTGTTTTTTCAAACATGCCCTCATTTAAATTGCTTTGGAGTAGAGGCAGCACGGTGGCTCAGTGGTTAGCACAGTAGCCTTGCAGCGCTGGGGTCCTGGGTTCAACTCCCACTAAGGGCAAAAAACCAATTGCATTGCAGTGAATTACATAGCATTGGGTCGGCGCAGGGGGCGTGGCTCGCGGGTTAAGCCTGGTATGATTGGCCACGTCCATTGGGTGGGGGGCGGGGCTTACCGGCTTTAGCCTGGTACAGTTGACAACACGCAATGCTTACTGCCACCTCTTCAGCAGACGCAACACTTCGTTACCTTTTGCGCTGGGGCCGCTGTTACTTCACATGGCATAGCACCGCCATTTGTTTTATTGAACATGCCCGCGCGATGGGGGCGTGGCTTACCGGCTTAAGCCCGGTACAGTCGGCAACTTGCAGTGCCTTGCGTAGCGTCGGTGCCGGGGGGCGTGGCTTACCGCGATGGGGGCGGGGCTTACCGGCTTAAGCCCGTACAGTCGGGCAACTTGCAGTGCGTTGCGTAGCGTCGGTGCCCGGGGCGGGGCTTACCGCGATGGGGGCGGGGCTTACCGCTTAAGCCGGTACAGTCGGCAACTTGCAGTCGTTGCATAGCGTCGGTGAAGGGGGGGGGGGGGGGGGGGGCGGGCTAACCGCGATGGTGCGGGGGCTTACCGGCTTTAATCCCGGTACATTCGGCAACTTGCGCAGTGCATTGCGGTAGCGTCGGTGCCGGGGGCGGGCTTACCGGCGATGGGGCTGGTCTTACCCGCTTAAGCCCGGTACAGTCGGGCAACTTGCAGTGCTTTGTCGTAGCGTCGGTGCCGGGGGTGCTGGGGGGCTAACCGCGATGGGGCGGGGCTTACCGGCTTAAGCCCGGTACAGTCGGCAACTGCAGTGCATTGCATAGCGTCGCGCCGGGGGCGGGGGCTTACCGCGATGGGCGGGGCTTACCGGCTTAAGCCCGGTAGCAGGCGGCAACTTCAGTGCGTTGCGTAGCGTCGGTGCCGGGGGCGGGGCTTACCGCGATGGGGGCGGGGCTTACCGGCTTAAGCCCGGTACAGGATGGAAACATTCAGTGCTTGCATAGCGTTGGCACGCCGGGGCGGGGCTTACCGCGATGGGGCGGGGCGTTACCGGCTTAAGCCCTGTTAACAGGTCGGCAACATACAGTGCATTGGCGTTGCGTCGGTTGCCGTGGTCGGGGCCTTACCGCCATGGGGGCGGGGCTTAGCCGCTTCATGCCAGTACGGGTGTGCAATATGGCAACAGCAATGCTTACTTGTCACCTTTTTCAGCAGACGCAACAAATCATTTCCTTTTGGCGCTGAAGCGGCTGCTACTTTTCATGACATAGCACCGCCACTTGTTTTTCAACATGCCCTCATTTAAAGTGCTTTGAGTAGAGGCATCACGGTGGCGTCAGTGGTTAGCACAGTAGCCTTGCAGCGCTGGGGTCC
>NW_027210540.1:0-65294 GCF_027789765.1 Dendropsophus ebraccatus
ACTCCTGAAAAACACTGGGCGCTCTTAAGCCATCCTCATTTGCAGCACCGGGTGGCTAAGCGGGTTCAGGTTTCTGCATAATCCCTTTAACTGCAAGCGCTCCTGATGAGCATGAGTAGTAGAGTAAAGGGGTTAGTCAGCGCTACAAAAAACATGGCACTTTCCCCCTAATGTTGTCTCTAGTTTGGGGTTGAAAAAACTCAGTTCCATTAAAGTAAATGGAGCTTAATTGCAAATTGCACATGAACTGGAGAAACAGTAGGGGGAAAAGTGGCCATGGGTTTTGTAGCGCAGGATGAACCCCTTTAAAGGTTATGACTACTCTTGATGGGTTTGTCGTCACTCAGGTGGGGGCCCAATCAAAAGTTTGCTATGGGGCCAGCCATTCTAGTTACGCACCTGGATGGTTCATGTGATTTTAGCAGCCTATGAGACCGACACCTCAGCAATGACGTTCTGACACTACTCTATGTGCTCTGAGCTGATTGGCCGTCAGAAAGGCGCTCAAACTTGAACTCGAACACTAACTGGAATTATTAACAGTAAAAAGTTTGGTTTGGTCAAGTTCGAGAAAATCAATATTTGACTGAACTTAACTTTTCTTGAACAGTTTGATCACACACTACTTCCTTCACCCACAACTCCCCAGCTGGTGCTTCTGGGTATGCTGGGTATAGTACGGATGCATTGAGGCAGGGGCCTGATTGTATGAGTTTCAGTGTGTAACTGACAGCTCATTCACTGTATATTAATGCATTACAGTCCAAATCATTTGCTGTGAAGCAATATATATATTGTGATCACTAGTGATAAGCTAACATGCTCTTCGAGCTTGGTACTCGATCGAGTATTTAGGTGTACTCTCGATAGTCTAGAAATCTCATCATCCTTTTCTAGTAAGTTTGGCCACTATTTCTCAGCCAATAAAACATGCAGGAGAACTCTTTGGCTAAATCTGCGATGGGACATGTGGACCCATACATGTCGATAGCAGCGATTGGTTGGCAGATCAGAGGACCATGCCATATAAAGCTCGGCGCCCGCAATGCTCGCTTTAGACGCATGCTGTAAGAGATTAGAGGACAGAGCTGCTGCTGGTCAGGGAGAGTGTCCAGTGTAGATTTAGGTCCGTAGGCAGGGTATATACTAGCAAATAAAACAAACAGCCCTTTTCAGGCTTAAAAGCTTTTCTAATACTATTACTACAGACGCTGGCTGGGAGTTGCAGTGCTGCATACCGCGATTTTACCAGCACACTGTGGTGATCGGCTGCTGCAGAAAGGGGACTTAGTTGTTGGCATACATACACACCCCTAGAAGTGCTCAGTGTAGTCCTCTTGATTGGGGGCTGGTGGTCCTGGTGTACTTACCACTGTATTGCTGGGATTTGTAGTGCATCCCGCCTAGAACTTCACTGCTCATTGATTGGGGTGACAGAAGTGTGTACAGTTGGTGCCCATACCGGATAGCACTCCCTATACTATGTGTATTACACTGTATTGCTGGGATTTTTAGTGCATCCTACATAAGAACTTCACTGCTCATTGTATTGGGGTGACAGAAAGTGTGTACGTTGGGGCACATACAAGATAGCACCCCCGAAAACTAGTGTGTACTACACTGTATTGCTGGGATTTGTAGTGCATCCTGCATAGAACTTTCACTGCTCATTGTATTGGGTGACCGAAAGTGTGTACAGTTGGGGCACATAAAGATAGCACCCCTAAACTAGTGTGTACTACACTGTATTGCTGGGATTGTAGTGCATCCTGCATAGAACTTCAACTGTTCATTGTATTGGGTGACAGAAAGTGTGTACAGTTGGTGCCCCATACAGATAGGACCCCCTAAACTAGTGTGTACGTACAAGTACGTGGCTGGGATTTGTAGTGCATCTGCATAGAACTTCACTGCTCATTGTATTGGGTGACAGAAAGTGAGTACAGTTGGTGCCCATACCAGATAGCAGCCTCAAAACTAGTGTGTACTACACTGTATTGCGGATTTGTAGTGCATCCTGCATAGGAACTTCACTGCTCATTGTATAGGAGGTGACAGAAAGTGTGTACAGTTGGTGCCCTACGGATAGCAACGTCAAGCACCCACTAAACTAGTGTGTACTACACTCGAGTGCTGGGATTGTAGTGCATCCTGCATAGAACTTCACTGCTCATTGTATTGGGGTGACAGAAAGTGTGTACAGTTGTGCCCATACCAGATTGCACCGTACAGCCCCACCAAACCATTGGTTACTACAACTATTTTTCCAGACATTCTGTATTTCATGCGCAAGGCCTATCTCAGTTCCATACTGTGCAGTGTCCATAAAATGGTGAACCCCAGGGTAAGGGTCGAGGGCGTGTGGGGTTCCAAGTGATGTGGTTGCTGGAGGCCGTGTTTCAGGGCAGGGTGACACAGCAGCACCTGGAGGAGGTAGCAGTGGCACACCCGGACTCCCTAGCTCTTTGACAAACTTTCCTTGCGACCAACAGGGTCTCAAGGTAGACCGTTATTGAAACAGCCAGCAGTGTGAACAGGTGATCACGTGGATAGCGGATATTGTGTCAGTAATTTGTAAGTTTAAAGGACAAGTGCCATAAAAACATTTTTCCCAGTAATTGAAACACATTACAAAGTTTATAACTGTAATATGCTTAATCACTATCTGCCTCCCTTCCCTTCTTTTCCCCCCTCAACCATCCAGCAGGAAGTGTAAGAAACTCACACAGACCAATTACTGTCGTCACCAAGCTCTTCTCTCAGATTCTGATTGTGACGATAAGTCATCAGCAGGAAGGCTGCTCTAGTCTGTTACACCAGCCTCCCCTCCCCTGCCTTGTCAGGTGACTTAAGCTTGCTCAGTCCGATTGGCTAACAACTGCAAGCCATCTGAGTCCATGTCACTGATATCTTCCCTAGTGACAGGACTCTTCACTCACTCAGAGTCCACTCAGCAGCAGGAGAGAGTATGAGGGGAAGGGAGAGGCTGCCTATGTGCTGGTAGTCTGTAACGAGGGAAAGATAAGCAAGTAAACATGACTCAGATGGCTTGCAGTTGTTCAGCCAATCGGAGCTGAGCAAGCTGAGTCAGAGAGAAGAGCTTGGTGACGACAGTAATTAGGTCTGTGTGAGTTTCTTACACTTCCTGGGGGGTTGAGGGGGTAAAAGACAGGGAAGGGAGGCAGATAGGTGATTGAAGCATAATTACACAGTAATATAACTTTGTAATGTGCTTCAATTACTGAGAAAAAGTTTTTCATGGCACTTGTCCTTTAAAGTAAGCTTACTTGCTTCCTCACTTACTTTTAATAGTTCTACTCACTGCCATGCTCTGAACGTCACACTATGTCTGCGAGGAGCGGGACTGGTTGCCGGGGGCCCGACGATCAGCCAGCTGTTTTATTTTAGGTTTTTTTGGTCTAGCCGTGGCCGGGGCCTCACCACCCCCGGTCGAGAGTCATCAGGTGTACCGTTGATGGTGACTGACAGCTGGCCTAACTAGTTAGCTGTCAGCACCCGGGTTCGTGTGTAAATTAGCAGTGAGCTTGGTTGCATGTGACAAGGGGCGGAACCTAGTTGGCGGCTCTGCAACTCGGCAGCCTCACACATGTACCATGCCTGGCCCACGTCTTCAACCTAATGTTGCTGCGGTTCCTTAAAACTTCACCAAATGTGGCTGACTTGCTAAACAAGGTGCACCGCATCTGTGCGCATTTCTGCAAGTCAACTGGCATCCATGTTGACTACTGCTGACTACTGGTGCTTGCCTGCCCTTGCCTCCATGTTAGCCACTGCTTGGCCTTAACTGGCATCCATGTTGACTAATGGTGTGCCTGCCCTTGCCTCCATGTTGGCTACTGCTGGGCCTTAACTGGCATCCAAGTTGACTACTGCTGGGCCTGCCTTGCATCCTTGTTGCTGGGCCTTAACTGGCATCCATGTTGACTACTGCTGGGACTTAACTGGCATCCATGTTGACTACTGATGGGCCGTAACTGACATCCATGTTGACTACTGCTGGACCTTAACTGGCATCCATGTTGACTACTGCTGGGCCTTAACTGACATCGATGTTGACTACTGCTGGGCCTTAACTGACATCGATGTTGATTACTGCTGGGCCTTAACTGGCATCCATGTTGACTACTGGTGTACCTGCCCTTGCATCCTTGTTGCTGGGCCTTAACTGACATCCATGTTGAATACTGCTGGGCCTTAACTGGCATCCATGTTGGCTACTGCTGGGCCTTAACTGGCATCCATGTTGACTACTGCTGGGCCTTAACTGGCATCCATGTGAACTACTGCTGGGCCTGCCCTTGCATCCTTGTTGCTGGGCCTTAACTGGCATTTATGTTGACTACTGCTGGGCCTTAACTGGCATCCATGTTGCCTACTGCTGGGCCTTAACTGGCATCCATGTTGACTACTGCTGGGCCTGCCCTTGCATCCTTGTTGCTGGGCCTTAACTGGCATCCATGTTGACTACTGCTGGCCCTTAACTAACATCCATATTGACTACTGCTGGGCCTTAACTGGCATCCATGTTTACTACTGCTGGGCCTTAACTGACATCCATGTTGGCTACTGCTGGGGCTTAACTGGCATCCATGTTGACTACTCTGGGCCTTAACTGGCATCCATGTTGACTACTGCTGGGCCTTAACTGGCATCCATGTTGACTACTGCTGGGCCTTAACTGGCATCCATGTTGACTACTGGTGTGCCTGCCCTTGCATCCTTGTTGCTGGGCCTTAACTGGCATCCATGTGACTACTGCTGGGCCTTAACTGGCATCCATGTTGACTACTGCTGGGCCTTAACTGGCATCAATGTTGACTACTGGTGTGCCTGCCCTTGCATCCTTGCTGCTGGGCCTTAACTGGCATCCATGTTGACTACTGCTGGGCCTTAACTGGCATCCATGTTGACTACTGCTGGCCCTTAACTGACATCCATGTTGACTACTGCTGGGCCTTAACTGGCATCCATGTTTACTACTGCTGGGCCTTAACTGGCCATCCATGTTGACTACTGCTGGCCTTAACTGGCATCCATGTTGACTACTGGTGTGCCTTCCCTTGCAACCTTGTTGCTGGACCTTAACTGGCATCCATGTTGACTACTGCTGGGCCTTAACTGGCATCCATGTTGACTACTGGTTTTGGACAACACAGATTACAGGGTGTTCACTCTCCTGGACCCCTGGTAGAAACCGAACTTTTCCACTGTCATTTCTGCCGAGGAACGCAGTATGAGAGTGAATCAATATCAACAGGCCCTGGTGCAGAAGCTGAACATGTACTTCCCATCTGACACCACTAGCAACAGAGGATGTAGTTCTGTGGGCCAAAGAGCAGGGGAGAGGAGCGGTGGAGCAGGCAGCTTGTCAAGGGGCAGGGGAAGACTATCCAAGGCCTTTGACAGTTTCATGGCACCCCAGCAAGACTATGTCAACCGTCCCTAGTCTAGACAAAGTAGGGGGGAAGCCTTAAGGAGATGGTGAGGGAAGTACCTTGCTGACCATACCACCGTCCTTCACGATCACTCTGCTACCTACAACTACTGGGTTTAAAAGCTAGATATGTGGTCCAAACTGGCGCTTTACGCCTTGGAGGTGCTGGCCTTCCCTGCCACTAGCGTGTTGTCAGAGCGGGTCTTCAGTGCAGCTGGTGCCATCATCACTGATAAGCGCACCTGCCTGTCCACTGACAGCTCTGACAGGCTGACGTTTATAAAAATTAACAAAGCCTGGATTTCACCTGAACTCAACTGTCCACCCGGGAAAAGCTGCTGAACATGAAGATTCTTGGTATCTCCTCCTCCTCCTCTTCCATCTCTTCCTACAATTATCCGCCAACTGCCAAGTCTTCTTCCACCATGCAGGGTCTGGCCTAATTATTGGGAGGCTCAATTGCCTCCTCACTCACTTTAAATGGTTGTCTGTGTCCACACTGCCATGCTCTGACGTCACACTACGTCTGCGGAGGAGCGGGACTGGTTGTCAGGGGCCCGCCGATCGCGCCCCCGCCAACCTGTCAGCTGTTTTATTTATTTATTTTTTTGTCTAGCCGTGGCCGGGGCCTAACCACCCCCGGTCGAGAGGCATCAAGTGTACTCTTGATGGACTGACAGCAGGCCTATCCAGTTAGCTGTCAGCACCCGGTTCATGTCCACTACATATCCCAGCCCCTGGACTCACTCCAATTTATGGGTGTAGATGTGTAATCAGCTGATTACAGGACCGAGAGTCGAATCCACACCAGAATATAGTAGCGCAGGAGTATATAAAATTGCACACAGCGGTGCAGCCAGGAATTATCCAGAGGTAGATGGCATAATATATTCTTTATTACAACGCGTTTCGGCCCTATATCGTCTAACATGGGCCTTTATCAAGTATACAGACACTACACTACAGAGCAGACACTACATGAGAAATAAATATAAGCACATGGCAGGTACAACAAATGTGTAAACAATGGGCATCGGCCCATGAGTCCCATGGTATTCCAAGATTATAAGTCTTATAAATTCATAGCCAGTTCTTACCAAAAAGTCAATAAAGTGAATAAACGAATAAGCGACCATGTGTTTCCACATAAACAGCGGGATTAGGCCGCGCGCACAAATAATGATCGGGCCAGCCGACTCTAAAATGTACATAGTCACTAAATATCGTAGTTAGTTCAAATGAGCATGATTATGATCATGTGTAAATAAAGTTCATTGCTTACCGTACCGGAGGACAATAACCCCCATCCTAAACTGATAGACAGGGCTCCTGAGATGTGGAGGAGCGGAGTAATCTTTCTGGCGTGTGACGTCATCACGTCAACGCACGCTACATTAGTGTAGAGGTACGGTATCTTGAAGCTGGAGTAGTGTAGTGATAAGTGAAAAGGTACTAAGTTGCTGGTAAAGGTTCTAATGCAATTTAAAAGAGATTTTATTATAAACAAGAGGGCGTTAGCAAAGTTAGGGCGACTATATATATATATATATATATATATATATATATATATATATATATATCAAAGCAGATTTATGTTAGGGTATAACCCACACACCGTATATGCAGCAGATATGCAAACAATATCGCAGCAGATTTGTTGGTACAGATTGATGCTGTGTTCAGTTATTTAGATCTAATCTGCTGCGATTTTGCTGCGAGTTTTGCTGCGAGTTTGCTGCGTATCGCAGCAGTAAATATGCTGCATATACGGTGTGTGGGTTAAAACAAAAAGTTTTAATTGAAATTCAAGCTAAAAGCAAAAAGATTCATGTACCAGAGCGCTAATGCCATCTAGTGGACAAAAGTAGTAATACGTTCCTATATGTGTTCGATGCACTCATTTAAACCTTCAGGTATCAATGTCTGCAATTTGTATATCCAATACGACTCCCGTTTGCATAGGTTGACCAACGATCTATATTTTCTTGCGGAATTTGTTCAATGGGGCAGATGGATACAACATCAAAGGAGCGTTTATGTACTTCTGTTATGGTGGGTTTACACAGGCAGATTTATCTAACAGATTTTTGAAGCCAAAGCCAGGAACTGACCATTAACAGGGAATGGGTCATAAAGGAAAGACTGAGATTTCTCCTCTTTCCAATGTCATTCCTGGTTTTGGCTTCCAAAATCTGTCAGATAAATCTGCCTGTGTAAACGCACCATTAGGTGTTTTGATACGCTCTGTTTGAGGAAGCCCCTATGTGTATTGGATCTATGGCCGTTTATCCTCTTGTGGAAAGCTTGTTTTGTTCTACCCACATATTGTATGCCACAAGTACAAGTTAATAAATAGATAACATATGTGGAAGAACAGGTCATATATTGTTCCATGTGCAATATTTTTGCAACACAGGCAGTTGGACTGTGTTCAACTGCCTGTGTTGCAATAATATTGCACATGGAACCGCTTCTTTTAAATCCCATAGTACCGGTCAAATATTCCCTATCAAACAATATATGACCTGTTCTTCCACATATGTTATCTATTTATTAACTTGTCCTTATGGCATACAATATGTGGGTAGAACGAAACAAGCTTTCCACAAGAGGATAAACGACCATAGATCCAACACACATAGGGGCTTCCTCAAACAGAGCGTATCAAAACACCTAACAGAAGTGCATAACCGCTCCTTTGATGTTGTATCCATCTGCCCCATTGAACAAATTCCGCAAGAAAATATAGATCGTTGGTCCAACCTATGCAAACGGGAGTCGTATTGGATATACAAATTGCAGACATTGATACCTGAAGGTTTAAATAAGTGCATCGAACACATATAGGAACGTACTACTACTTTTGTCCACTAGATGGCATTAGCGCTCTGGTAGATGATCTTTTTGCTTTTAGCTTGAATTTCAATTAAAACTTTTTGTTTTATATAATCTGCTTTTATATATATATATATATATATATATAGTCACCCTAACTTTGCTAACGCCCTCTTGTTTATAACAAAATCTCTTTTAAATTGCATTAGAACCTTTACCAAGCAACTTAGTAACTTTTTCACTTATCACTACACTACTCCAGCTTTCAAGAATACTGTACCTCTACACTAATGTAGCGTGCGTTGACGTGATGACGTCACACGCCAGAAAGATTACTCCGCTCCTCCACATCTCAGGAGCCCTGTCTATCAGTTTAGGATGGGGGTTATTGTCCTCCGGTACGGTAAGCAATGAATTTTATTTACACATGATCATAATCATGCTCATTTGAACTAACTACGATATTTAGTGACTATGTACATTTTAGAGTCGGCTGGCCCGATCATTATTTGTGCGCGCAGCCTTATCCCGCTGTTTATGTGGAAACACATGGTCGCTTATTCGTTTATTCACTTTATTGACTTTTTGGTAAGAACTGGCTATAAATTTATAAGACTTATAATCTTGGAATACCATGGGACTCATGGGCCGATGCCCATTGTTTACACATTTGTTGTACCTGCCATGTGCTTATATTTATTTATTTATCTGTTTATCTCCGCCATATGTATACATTTGTTTACTTCGGCCATGTGTGTGTATCTGTCTATCACTGTCCACCATGTGCTCCTGTTTGGTTTACCTCTGTCTTTTGGACTTCCTGAGGTCGCTGACCTGGAAGCCCAACATGATGTCATCAGGATGTGCCTATATATTTCTCATGTAGTGTCTGCTCTGTATACTTGATAAAGGCCCATGTTAGACGATATAGGGCCGAAACGCGTTGTAATAAGAATATATTATGCCATCTACCTCTGGATAAATCCTGGCTGCACCGCTGTGTGCAATTTTATAGTACTCCTGCGCTACTATATTCTGGTGTGGCTTCGACTCTCGGTCCTGTAATCAGCTGATTACACATCTACATTTGCTTTTCCCACCGTTGGTGGTGACGTCCCCCAGTACAGCTGCGGAGTACACTGTTTCATGCTGCATATAGAGTTGTGGCCTAAATTTTGCCACAGCCTATCTAGGTGAGTGGATCCCTGTAAGACCCCTGCTACCATCCCCGGGCTATCTTTATCACACAAGGAAGCGCCCCCGTCTCCCTCTTCTCAATTATGGGTGGGCTCACTTGATTCCTCACTCACTTGTAATGGGTCTCTGATGTCCTCACGTGCCATGCTGTGTCTGGCCTAGTTTTGGGGAGCCTCACTAGCTCCTCCACTCATTAGTAATGGTTCTCTGTGTGTTCAAGGCCCTGTAGTGTCTGGCCTAGTTTTTGGGAGCCTCACTAGCTTCCTCACTCACTTGTAATGGTTCTCTGTGTGTTCAAGGCCCTGCAGTGTCTGGCCTAGTTTTGGGGAGCCTCACTAGCTTCCTCACTCACTTGTAATGGTTCTCTGTGAATACAAGGCCCTGCACTGTCTGGCCTAGTTTTGGGGAGCCTCACTAGCTTCCTCACTCACTTGTAATGGTTCTCTGTGTGTTCAAGGCCCTGCACTGTTTGGCCTAGTTGTAGGGGAGCCTCACTTGCTTCCTCACTCACTTGTAATGGTTCTCTGTGAATACAAGGCCCTGCACTGTTTGGCCTAGTTTTGGGGAGCCTCACTTGCTTCCTCACTCACTTGTAATGGTTCTCTGTGTGTTCAAGGCCCGGCACTGTCTGGCCTAGTTTTGGGGCACCTCACTAGCTTCCTCACTCACTTGTAATTGTTCTCTGTGTGTTCAAGGCCCTGCTGTGTCTGGCCTAATTTTTGGGAGGCTTACTTGCTTCCTCACTTACTTGTAATGGTTCTATGTGTGCTCAATGCCATGCTGCTTCTGGCCTAATTTTTGGGAGGCTCACTTGCTTCCTCCCTGACTTGTAATGGTTCTCTGGGTGCTCAATGCCATGCTGCTTCTGGCCTAATTTTTGGGAGGCTCACTTGCTTCCTCACTGACTTGTAATGGTTCTCTGGGTGCTCAATGCCATGCTGCTTCTGCCCTAATTTTTGGGAGGCTCACTTGCTTCCTCACTGACTTTTAAGGATTCTCTGTGTGCTCAATGCCATGCTAGGTCTGGTATAATTTTTGGAAGGCTAACTGGCTACCGCTTCTACCTTGTTCCCTCTGTTCTCACCGCCATGCTGTGTCAGGCTGAATTTTTGGGTGGTTCATGATATGCTACCTCTGTTTCATTGGTTCACCGTGTTCTCAAATTCCAGGGCCTCTTAGGAAGACTGTATTGTTCTATGTGTCCTCACTGCCTGACGTCGAACTACGTCTGCAGAGGAGCGGGACTGGTTGCCGGGGGCCCGCCAACCAGCCAGCTGTTTTTTTTTTTTTTTTTGTGTAGCCGTGGCCGGGGCTTTACCACCCCCGGTCGAGAGGCATCAAGTGTAACCTTGATGGTGAGTGCTGACTGACAACTGGCCTAGCCAGTTAGCTGTCAGCACCCGGGTTCATGTCCACTACATATCCCAGCCCCTAGACTAACTCCAATTTTTGGGAGGCTCACTTGCTGCCTCACTTCCTTGTAATGGTTCTCAGTGTGTTCAATGCCCTGCAGTGTCTGGCCTAATTTTGGGGAGGCTCACTTGCTGCCTCACTCACTTGTAATGGTTCTCTGTGTGCTCAATGCCATGTTGTGTCTGGCCTAATTTTTGGGAGGCTCACTTGCTTCCTCACTCACTTGTAATGGTTCTCTGTGTGCTCACTGCCATGCTAGGTCTGGTATAATTTTTGGAAGATTGACTGGCTACCGCTTCTACCTTGTTCACTCTGTCCTTACTGCCATGCTTTGTCAGGCTGAATTTTTGGGTGGTTCATGATATGCTACCTCTGTTTTAATAGTTCCTTGTGTTCTCACTGCCATGCTGTGTCAGGCTGAGTTTTGGGTGGTCCATATGCCTACCTCTGTTTTAACCAGTCTGTTGCACAGAATTAGGCAAAATTGTGCCATTAGGCAGCCTCATAGGCATGCATACATGCTGCCAGTGCTGTTTCCTGTCCATTTCCATTGTGTTTCCATCAATTTCTGAGGTTGACAGGTTTTCACAGGACCTTCCCTCTACCAAACCTGAGTCCCTTCTAAAAATGCTTGAGTCTCCCATTGACTTCAATGGGGTTCATTCTTGAAACGAGCACTCAAGTATCGGGAGATATTCGTTTCGAGTAACGAGCACCCGAGCATTTTTAGTACTCGCTCATCACTAGTGATTACCTAATGACAAAAAAAAAAACACAACATGGGGCTGGGTTCACACTACGTATATTTTAGTCAGTATTGTGGTCCTTATATTGCAACCAATACCAGGAGTGGATTAAAAACACAGAAAGGGTCTGTCCACACAATGTTGAAATTGAGTGGATGGCCGCCATATAACAGTAAATAACTGCCATTATTTCAATATAACAGCGTTTGTTTTAAAATAACAGCAAATATTTGCCATTAACCCTTAGGGGACACAGCCAGTTTTGGTGTTTATGACACAGCCAAATTTTTCAAATATGACCTGTGTCTTTTTATATCCTAATACTCTGGAATGATTTTACCGATCCTTGTGTTCCAAGATTGTTTTTTCATGACATGTTCCACTTTATGTTAGTGGTACATTTTTGCCGATACCTTTAACTTTTTTTGTGTGAAAAACTCCAAATGTTTTGAAAAATTGAAAAAAATAGCATTTCTCTGAATTTGAAAGTCTCTGCCAATAAGGAAGATAGTTATACCACATAAATTATTGATTAATTCATATCTATAACATGTCTACTTTATGTTGGCAGCATTTGGTGAACATGCTTTAACTTTTTTAGGATTTTAGAGGCTGTAATAGTTTAGTAGCAATTTTCTAAATTTTTGTAAAAATTTTGGGAATTTTTTTAGGGACCAGTTCAGTTTTGGAGCATATTCTAGAGGCCTGTATACAAGAAACCCCCATAAATCACCCTATTTTGAACTCTTCACCCTTCGAATCATTCAAATTGACATTTAAAACTGTTTTTAACCCTTTAGGCATTTCAGAGGAATAACTGCAAAGTAAGTGTGAAAAGTAAAAATTTCCATTTTCTTTGCAGAGATTCCAATTCAAGCCTATTTATTTCATACCGCACAGCTATAAAAAAGGTAAATGCAATAAACATTATTCCTCTTAAATCTGCAGTTTTTAAAAATACATCATTTGTGGACATAAAGTGTTGTACGGGCGCACAGCAGGGCTCAGAAGAAAAGGAGCACCCTTTAAATTTTGGAGTGTGGATTTGGCTGGAATAAATGTAGGAGACCATGTTACAGTTACAGAGCCCCCCTAGTGCAGAGACAGGGGAAACCCCCCACAAGTGACCCCATTTTGAAAACTACACCCCTTAAAGATTGTAACAAGGGGTACAATGGGCATTTGGACCCTACAGGTTTTTCACAGTTTATTGCAAAATGGGCCGTGAAAATGAAAAATCACATTTTTCACACTTATACATTGGCAAAACCCCAAATTTTTCAAATTTCAAAAAGCTTGGAGGAGGAAAAGCCCCCCAATACTTGTAAAGCAAATTCTCCTGAGCACAGATATACCCCATTTGTGAACGTAAAGTATTATATGGGCGTACAACAGGGCTCAGAAGAGAAGGAGCACCTATGTCTGTGTGTGCACAGACGTTTACTGACATTAACAGACACTGACTGACGCTTACTCACACTTACTAATGCACACTGACTGATGCTTACTTACGGACGCTGATTGACGATTGCTAACGGACGCTGATTGATGCTCAGTAACGGACACTGACTGACTCTTACTAACGGACGCTGACTGATGCTAGCTGACACTTATGGAAAGTGACTGACGCTTATTGACACCTGCTAATGGACGCTGACTGACGCTTATTGACACCTGCTAATGGACGCTGACTGACGCTTATTGACACCTGCTAATGGACGCTGACTGACGCTTACTGGCACCTGCCAATGGACACTGACTGACGCTTATTGACACCTGCTAATGGACGCTGACTGAAGCTTACTGACACCTGCTAATGGACGCGGACTGACGCTTACTATGGGATGTTGACTGATATGTACTGACAGACACTGACACTTACTGACGCTGACTGACCCTTACTAAAGGACGCTGATTGGAGCTTACTAACTGATGCTGACTGACACTGATGCTTACTAACGGAAGCTGACTGACGCTTACTAACGGAAGCTGACTGACGCTTACTAACGGACGCTGACTGGCGCTTACTAACGGACGCTGACTGACACTTACTAATGGACGCTGACTGACGCTTACTAATGGATGCTGACTGAAGCTTACTAACAGACGCTGACTGACGCTTACTAACGGACGCTGACTGACACTTACTAATGGATGCTGACTGACGCTTACTAATGGACGCTGACTGACGCTTACTAATGGACGCTGACTGACGCTTACTAATGGACGCTGACTGACGCTTACTAACGGATGCTGACTGACGGACACTAACTAAGATCTCCCTTATTACTGGGACATCACAGGGAAGGGGGTATTTTTTATTATATGTGTGTGTGTGTTTTACAGTATATGGATGCAGGGTCTGATTTCCTCACAAAGTGAGGGATCAGAGCCTGCATCCATGATCAGATACTGTGATTGACAGCTCTGATCACAGAGCTGCCAATCACAGTATATAGCAGCATGTACCAGCGTCATTACACAGATGCTGGTACATGCTGTTGCAGCAGGAGGGGGTCACAGCAGAGATCGCTCCTTACCCCTCCTCCTCGCAGCACTGGCTCCCCGGTCCTGGAACTCACTCTGAGCTCCGGGATCCGTGGAGCCAATGCTGCCAGGAGGCGGGGGAAGGAGAGACCTCTGCTGTTGTCCTCCGGTGAGTATCGTCATAGCGGCAACATCGGCGGCGGCAGCAACCGGGGGGGGGGGGGCGGGGATGGGGGGCTCATGCTGCAGCAGGAGGGGGTCACTGGAAGGGGTCACAGCAGAGGTCACTCCCTCCTCCTCCTCCTCGCAGCATTGGCTCTCTGGTCTCGGAGCTCACTCTGAGCTCTGGGATCCGGCGATCCAGTGTTGCCAGGAGAAGAGGGAAGGAGAAACCTCTGCTGTGGCCCTCCGGTACACAGCAGCAGCGGTGGCGGCAGCGTGGACCGGAGGATCGGTGGACACGGCTTCGGGGGGGATCGGGGGGGGGGGTTGACACTGGGGAGTAGGTGACGATCGCGGGGCTGGTGGTAGGGAAGAGACAGTGACGGGGGTTTGGGGCGGTGTTGGGGGCGGCTGCAGAGCAGGGAGAAGGGAGTTCCGTCCCAGCTTCCCCCGGATCCCGGAGATCAGTGGAGACCCGGGATCGGCGGTTTTACTAATGTTATCACCGGCATCAGTGGATCTTAACCGATCCACTGATGCCGGTAATTGCCTGTGCTGGACCCCTTCACGGGGTCCAGCAGCAACTACACTAAACTGTCAGCTATCAGCTATCATCTCCCGGTCACTGTTTATGTAATAGTGAGCACCGGAAGCCGGGAAGTTATTGTACGTCCTGGTGCGGAAAGTAACCTCCTGCCAAAACGTACAATAACACCCTGGTGCGGCTAGGGGTTAAATGGTGGCCATCCACTCAATTTCAACATTGTGTGAACAGAGCCTTTCTGTGTTTTCAATCCACTCCTGGTTTTGGTTGCAATATGAGGACTAGGGATGGTCCGAACCCTCCGAGGTTCAGGTTTGTATGAACCCGAACGCTCGGCACCAGATTCCCGCTGTCTGCCCGCTCCGTGGAGCGGGTGGATACAGTGGGAGGACCGCCTGAAAAACTGGGATACAGCCTATGGCTATGGCTAAATCCCAGTTTTCCAGGCGGTTCTTCCACTGGATCCGCCTGCTGCATGGAGCGGGCAGACAGCGGGAATCACTACTGAGAGTTCGGGTTCGTACGAACCTGAACCGAACTCGGTTCGGACCATCCCTAATGAGGACCACAATACTGACTGAAATATACATAGTGTGAACCCAGCCTACAAGTAGAAATAAACAAATAATTAAATAAATAAATATACATATTCCCCATTCCCCCATAATAAATGATCCCTTATAAATAAAATACACATATTTGGTATTGCCGCGTCCATAATGACCCCATCTATTAATCCGTTACATTAAATATCCCGCCTGATTAACGCCATAGAAAAAATAAAGAACTAACTAAAATGTAAATTTTTTGTTAATTCCTCCACCTAAAAAAATATTTTAAGAGCAATCAAAATGTCACATGTGCCAAAAAGTGTATCATTAAAACCGTCAGTTTATGCCGCAAAAAAAAAGCCCTCACATAACTCCATTGGCAAAAAAATATTGTGAGACACAAACAGCTTTCATAGTATAAAAGTCATAAACTATAACAAAAGCTATATAAAATGGATATCACTGTAATCATACTGACCTGACAAATAAAAATAACGTCATATGTAGTGTATAGTAAACGGCGTAAAGAAGAATAATGAAAAACAGCTGCTAAATTGTGTTTTTTATTCGTACCACCTCATAATAAATTAAATAAAAAATTATCAGGGTGCCACATGTTCCCCAGAATGGTACCGATGAAAATGTTAGCTTGTCTTGCACAGATATTTTGGCACCTTAAGGCCTCTATGATTTGATATAATGGCTAAAAAAGAACCCTAAAAAAAAAGGCCCCAAAATTCACCTGTGGTTGAGTCAGTTGATGCACTACAGCCAGACATGGGGTATTTCTGGAAACATTGGAATATGAGGAATCAATAGTTGCATTTCTCAGTATTTGCTGTGTTAGAGGAAAAAAATGGATTAAAATGGAATAGCTCAAAGAAAAATGGACATGGGGTATTTCTGGAAACATTGGAATATGAGGAATTAATAGTTGCATTTCTCAGTATTTGCTGTGTTAGAGGAAAAAAATGGATTAAAATGGAATAGCTCCAAGAAAAATGAAATTGTTAAATTCCCCCTTCAACTTTCTTAAATTTCTGAGAAACACCTAAAGGGTTAATAAATAGATATGAGCAAACCTCGAGCATGCTCGAGTTGACCCGAATCCGAACTTTCGGCATTTGATTAGCGGTGGCTGCTGAACCTGGATAAAGCCCTAAGGCTATGTGGAAAACATGGATATAGTCATTGGCTGTATCCATGTTTTCCAGACAACCTTAGAGCTTTATCCAAGTTCAGCAGCCACTGCTAATCAAATGCCAAACGTTTGGGTTCGGACCGACTCGAACCCGAACCCGTTTTGCTCATCTCTATTAATAAACTTTGAGGGGTACAGTTTATACAATGGAGATGTTTATGGGGGTAACTAACATACATGCCCCAAAAATCCAATCATATTTTGAAAATTTCTTAAAAATAAAAAAAAAACACTGCAAAATTCACAGCCCTCTAACATCCTAAAAAGTAAAAGGACATTCACCAAATGATGTCACACATGTTGATTAGTTTATGTGGCATGACTATCTTTCTTAGAAAAAGAGAATTTTGAATAAACAGAAATGTATTTTTTTTTAAAAAATTTGAGCAAATGGAGTGTATGAACACAAGTTTACCATGAACATAAAGAGGAATATGTAACGAAAAAACAATCTCAGAATAAGTACGATAGTTAAAAGCAGGGCTGTGGAGTCAGTAAGCCGCAGCTCTGACTCCGACTCCTGAATTTTATCAGGACTGACTCCGATTCCTGCTCCTTCATAAACAGCCAGTCATATACCAGGGGAGTTATTTATCACACTGGCTCAGCAGCTTCTCCCTAATGTCCTTGATCAGGGGTGTCAAACTGAAATACATGGTGGGCCAAAATAAAAAGGTTGGACAGTCACGGGCCAACGTTAATAATTATTGAAGCGTAAATGCGGCGGTCCTGGCATTGGCAGAGGAGCATGCAGTGTTCCTGGCACTGTCAGTGGTGTGCGTCTCCCAGCGCTGTGCACTATGATAAATGACATGATAAATTGCTATGACATGATTAAACCCCAACCATGTAATAGCCAATCCCCCCAAAATTGTCCCATGTAGTAGCCAACCCAACAAAAATTGCCCCACATATTAGAAAGGCCTCCCAATAGTGCCCAAATAGTACCCAGCCCCCAAGTGTCCCATATAGTAGCCAGCCCTCCCCCAGTAGTCTCATATAGTAGCAAGCCCTCCCCCATGTTCTCTTATATAGTAGCCAGCCCTCTCGCATAGTCTCTCTTATAGTAGCCAGCCCTGCCCTATAGTCTCATATTGTAGCCAGCCCTCCCCCATAGTCTCTTATATAGTAGCCAGCCCTCCCCCATAGTCTCTTATATATTAGCCAGCCCCTAGAACAGTTGTGAAAGGGAACCTGTCACCTGTGGACTGCCCCCTGAACCTACCCTATCCCATGATACAGACCCCATCGTGCCATTCCCACTCCTGATGCCGGTCCCGCCGCAGAGATACGGCCGCCCACTCATCTTATCATGTAAGTATGGGGGGCCGTACCCAGAGGTAGGGTGGGTTCGGGGGACCATCCAGGGGTGACAGATTGTCCCATTAGGTTGGATAACGTCACTGCGCTGCATGCGTTGGGATGCTGCTCACATACTCTTAGGCCATAGGCGAAAAACTGCCTGTTGCAAATTATAATATAGGCTGTCCAGACCACCCATATTATAATGTAATGTGATTGCTGGCCAGATGTAATTCAAACTCTGAATTGCCTGGCGGGCCAAAAATAACACTGCGTGCCAGATTTGGCCCACGGGACAGAGTTTGACATGACTGTCCTACATGATCCTAAAGGCAACTCCTGAGGGAATAAAGAAAGATATAAAGCAGCTTCTCCTGTGTGTGCAGTGGATGCAGCCAGTCTCCAGCCTCCATGTCCTGAACTACTAACAACTAGACTAGATGGAGCAGGTGGTCTTTCCTCCTGACAATCTTCTATGTTTCTAATATTCACCATACACAAAGATACACTGCAAACAATGCCAGATACCTGTGATATAGAGGGTTCACACATAGGGATATAGCGGGGTCAGCCATAAGCCCAGATGTATCAGCTTTCCGTCAGTGTCCGTGCTCCTGAATCATTGTGGACCCACAGGAACTACCCACTTAGTGACGGCAGTTGTGCCCAGCCTCACTCACTGAATGGGGCATTTCTGAGAGGGGCCATGACATCACAGGATTGGGAGTGAATTGTACATTGCACTGAAGGGGCACGGGGACAGGTAAATAGGACTTCTTTTGCCTATAGGACTTTTCTTTTGTCTATTGCAGCCATAACATACAACCACAGCCTGCTGCAGCCATAGCACACAGACACAAAGCCTGCTGCAGCCAAAGCATACACACACAGCCTTTTGCAGCCATAACATACATGCACAGCCTGCTGCAGCCATAGCACACACACACACACACACACACACAGCCTTCTGCAGCCGTAGCGCACACACACAGCCTGTTGCAGCCAAAGCAGACACATAGAAAGCCTGCTGTAGCCATAGTACACATACACACACAGCCTGCTGCAGCAATAGCATACACATACACAGCCGGCTGTAGCCATAGCACACATACACACACGGCCTGCTGCAGTCTTCTGCAGCCATAGCACACACACACACAGCCTTTTGCAGCCATAACATACACAAACAGCCTACTGCAGCCATAACATATATGCACAGCCTGCTGAAGCCATAGCACACACACAGCCTGATGCAGCTATAATGCACACACACACACAGCCTGCTGCAGCCATAGGGCGCACACACAGCCTGCTGCAGCCATAGCACACACACAGCCTGATGCAGCTATAGTGCGCACACACACAGCCTGCTGCAGCCATAGCGTGCACACACACAGCCTTCTGCAGCTGTAGTGCACACACACAGCCTGCTGCAGCCATAGCAGACACATACACAGCCCGCTGTACCCATAGCACACATACACGCACAGCCTGCTGCAGCCATAGCATACACATACACAGCCGGCTGTAGCCATAGCACACATACTGTTAGGATTGGGACAGGGAGACACAAGGACAGGTGAGCCCTGAAGCTGGCACCCACCCCGCTGTCCCTACCTTCTTGCCTCAGATGCTCTAAAATAGCAAACGGACAACTGGACGGCAGTCCCTAGGCTGGCTGAGTGAAACACAGAACAATACAAGACAGACAAAACACAATAAGGAGAAGTCAGAAGTCCAAGTCAAATACCAAACGGGCAGCACAGTACAAAATCGTGTCCAAAGGGGTAGTCAAAGGGTTAATAGCAGAAGTCAGGTAACCAGGAATCAAATACAGACTAAAGGCTAGGTCAAGTAACTCTAGGGTGAACCAGGTACTATCGCAGGCGAGGAATGAGAGCTCAGGGCTGATACTTATGGAGCCTGGAGTCCCAGCCCCAGACATGATTGGGGCTGAGGCTCCAGGTCCTGCCCAGATACAGACATCTAACTGGTGAGTCAGCTGTCAGTCAATAATTAGTGAACACACACAACACCTAAGCTGATCAGCCAGGGGAGTGAAACCCTGGCCTCTGCTACAACACAGAACAGCAGAGCAGAGTTAGTGAAAAACATATGGCTGCTATGGACGCCGAGCCGAACGCCCGGCCCGAGTCCTAACACATACACACACAGCCTGCTGCAGCCATAGCGTATATACACACACACACACAAACAGTCTTCTGCAGCCATAGCACACACAACCTGCTGCTGCAGCAATAACACACACACACACACACACATAGCCTGCTGCAGCCATAACACACACACTCATACACACAGTCTCCTGCAGCCATAGCATACACACACACAGCCTGCTGTAGCCATAACATACACATACAGCCTGCTGCAGCAATAGCACACACACACACACACACACACACACACACACAGCTGCAGCCATAGAACACTGAAGAAAAACACACAATCTTCTCCCAGAAAGAAAACACCACACTGAGGTAAGAGGTTACTGCTACACTACTTATAGCTTCTCCTCCTCCTCCTCTATATTACACATTACTTCATATTACACTGCTGCTCATATACAATCATCCAACATCCAGGAAGAAACCAGCACAGATCTCCCCCCACACAATGGACTCTTCAAGCTCAGAAATAAACAGCCAAATAGTGACTGACAACTTTTCCCTGACCACCCAATGATATACTGTATATTGATGAGGAAAACTTATATAATGCATATCAAAACTAAATAAAAACTAAATGAAGATTTTTTCAAAGCTGGAGTCTGAGTCGGTACATTTTTTCCAACTCCAACTTCGACTCCAGGCAAAACTAGCTCCAACTCCACGACTCCAACTCCACAGGCCAGGTTAAAAGCATCATAGAGTTATTAATAAATAAAGCAAGACAGTTCAGATTTGAAAAATAGGTCCTCTGCATTAAAGGAGAACTCAGTTGATTTTTTTTTTTAATATGTTAGACATAATAAAGTTAGACATATTCCTAATGTACACTAATTATTGGAAGTGCACATATAGTGCTATTCCCTCAATTTAGTAGATGAGACAGGTTTCAATTTCTCATCACAACCTCACGACCCCGTCAATATACCTGAAGTGTCCAGCAGGGGGTGCAGTATATGTAGAAGTAGAAGTCTATGTAGAAAGTATATATAGTGAAATCAACCCCCCCCTCCAAGTGCTGCCCAGTGCCAGTGCATCTCCTTGTCCCATGCTGCCTAGTGCCGTGCAGCTGGGTGAGCAGCAGATAAGGAGTGCTCAAACCGCTGCATGGCACCGGGCAGCATGGAATGGGAGCGAGGGAGATGAGCAGACTGGCACCAGGTAGCATGTGAAAGGGGGAAGGTACGAGCACTGGGCAGCACAGGGAGAGAGAGAGATGTACGGGCACTAGGCAGCACGGGAAGGGGGGACAGGGATGATTCCACTACATACATTTTCTACATAGAATTCTACATAGACTTCTACTTCTATACTTCTACATATTATTTTACATTTACTGTGCCCCCTGCTGGACCCTTTAGGTATAGCCATGGGGTCATGACATCACTTTTTTTTTTTTTTTTTTTTTTTTAAACTGAACTATATGTGCATTTCCCATAATTAGTGTACATTAGGAATTTATCTAACTTTTTTAATATAATAACATATTAAAAAATAGATTTTCGACGAAGTTCTCCTTTAAGGCCAAGACAGGCTGCAGAGGAAAGGGGTTAAGATCCCATTTATGCACTATACTAAATTGTTAGCAATGAAGCTAGAAACTATACATTCATTGCACCTTACAGGATACAAGAAACCCATAAATGCATCATTACAGCAATTTCATTTAATTTAATACATTTATAAAGCTGAAATATAATGTGAGTTAATTTCTAATGTGAGTTAGTTTCTTTACAGGGAAGAAGTTGAACGTGACATGGATTTCCTTGGTTTGCTTATATTAGAAAATCGTCTCAAACCAGAGACTAAGCCTATCCTAGAGGAACTGATTGCTGCCAACATTAGGACTGTCATGATCACAGGTGTGGACCAATGAAAGGAAGGAGCTACAATAAAAAAAAATTAGTAATTCAATATTTAATTGAAATTCAAATATAAATAAGAACATAGGTGCAGGAATTACCAGGAAAAAAATGAGCTATGAAAACGATGCTAGCTATGTTTTATGTACTAGGATTTAGCACATTCATATTGCTGCTGGTAGCTATGCGGCTGGGACTGGTTAATGCATCTTAGCTACACAGTGCAACTGCTCCATTTACTGTGCAATGCAGGTGCTAAATAGCTGATTAGAGGGAGTGTTGGAACCCAGGTGTGTAACTACTCCCCTCCCCCAGGCTGTGTTGTCCTGCTCTTAGTTGATTCTGTCCATAAAATGGCAGAGTATGGAGGATCATGTGACTATGACCCTGCCCTCAATTTTCTCCCTAGGCATACACAGGCTCAGTAGAGGACACGGGGGGATGAGGGTACATCTGTGCTGTTGATATTTATGTTCCAGACTGATTGAGGAGCAAGACACCACCAATCATAAAATGATGGCATTTCCAAGCAATACATCAACATTTTGGAAAATAATAATTACCCTTTTAATGTTGGATATTTTCTTTATAGGTGACAACATACAAACAGCAACCACAGTTGCAAAGAACTGTGGAATGATTCCTGAGAGCAGCAAAGTGATCTTGGTGGAGGCTCAAGGACCTAATAGCAGTTCCCCAGCTTCTGTCACTTGGAAACTTTTGGAATATCCACAGAATGGAAAAAATAATAAATTACAGGTATTACCATGTTTTTATGTTGCCTACTATGTTTTAAACACTTCAGTGCAGCCAGGCACTTTCATTTCAATAAATGTGCTTTCCTGCTTCTTTCTCTTATCATGCTACCTTATTGCCAACTCCCCACACCTAAACTTTCAATCAATCAGAAAATTAGGTCAATTATATGTTTACTTTACAAGAATGTCTAGCAGCTTTATGATCAGGTTGCATGATGCCCATAAATGTCAATGGAAGGAGAAGGGGGTGAGAAGGGAGGTGGAAAGGGGAGTGATTGGAAAGAGTCTGTCAGGAACCGGGCGGCAGGGACAAGACAAGACAGTAAGCCCTGAATCCACCAACTGTCCCTACCTACTTGCCTCAAATGGCCCTAGGCAGCCGCGGACAACCACAAAGACGTTCCCTAGACTAGTATAGGTACACAGAGGACAAGACAGGCAAACAAACAAACACAATAAAGAATAGTAAACAGTTCGGGTCATAACAATCGGGCAGCGAAAGTACAAAATCAGAATCCAATAGGTCAAAGTAGTCAAAGTACAGGCAATATGGTCAGGAGCAGGTGGCAAGCAATAGAGGTCAAAGATACAAAGGCAAAGATCAGGAGATGCAAATAGACAGAAGACAAGAGCAGGCAGAGACAAAGTCAATAACCAGCAATAAGTGCACAGACTGGGGTTAGTTATATAAGAGGCCAGGACACCTGAGAACACCTGAGAACAAACACATCCACTGGCAGGGAAACCTCTCAGTCACAGCTGGACCAAAACACAGATTAACCATGACATGGGCAGAAAGAATTCTGCAGGTGAAGTCGAGTGTGTCCACCAAACCAAGAGAGCAGATAAACCAGTGTTCAGACACTGCAAAACAAAACACAGAAACAGAATAATACCAGAAAATCAGCTTCTCGGCCGCAGAGCTCCGCAAAGATACAATCCTGACAGAGTCAAAGACAACCACAGGCTACAAGGATACCACACAAGTTTACTGTGAGTATTGGTTCTCAACCCAGGGCTTCATTTATACTGTAGCTTATACTGCTCGGTTCCGCTCTATAATATCCTCCATGCTGATGATGCTGTGAGTGCAGCGTATGGCCGCCTTCATGCAAACTAGGCATTATCTACTAGCTCATACAACTAAAAATGAGAAATTAAGCCTGCAAAGCAGAAATTTGAGGAAAATGCCATATACAAGTTATATAATGAAAATAGCACTACTCTCCATGTACACATATATACAGCTTATCCTGAAAAGTGATGTGAATTGAAAGGTACACTTTAAATTGTCCAGTATAACTAGTTCTACAGCACAATTATACAGTAAAATATACATTATGTAATTTTAAATAAAGAGATAAAGGGGGAGATTAATCAAACATGGTGTAAAGTAAAACCCTAGCAACCCCTAGCAACCAATCAGATTCCACTCTTCATTCCTCACAGGCTCTTTGGAATCTGGTTGGTCACTAGGGGCAACTGAGCCAGTTTCACTTTACACTGTGTTTGATAAAGCTCCCCCAAATTGTGTAAATTAAACTGGAAATAAAAATACTAGCAGATAATTTTTTATAAAATATTATGCAGTAGAGAAACATTTATCTAATCACAAATTGTGTTACTAGGAAACGCCCATCAGTTTTGAAGATGGTTTTGATGGCAAAACACAAACTATTGCTGATAATGATTATCATTTTTCAATGAGTGGGAAGACCTATGAAAATCTAGAAAAACACTTCACTTATCTGTTACCAAAAGTAAGTGGGAAATTTAAAAATCAGACACAATGCTATATATATATATATATATAAGATTTTGCCTGCTTGATCGCCTCCCTTGTCTTTGTTTACAGTGGTGTTATGGCATAATTTTGGCTACACCAGTCTAACAGCTTAAACATACCTGCCCTTGTCAAAATGTCAGAATAATGGGACAAGGCTATAATTAAGGAAACCGGTTGTTTCATTTGCATGTTTATGATCAAAATAGGTCAAAATAATGTACAAGTTATACTAAGCGCACCTCTTTACTGCTCCCAACAGTACATATCATATATTCACATAAAAGAGGAATATGATAAAATAGGTACCTTAGAGTCTATGCCCGCCATTTATCCTCTATATGTTGACAATGTTTGTCTATTATTTTAGCATGTTTTAATGATAGCTAAAAAAAAAAAACAACTAATATTTCCTTTGTTTTTCCCCAGTTATTGATGAATGGCACAGTTTTTGCAAGAATGTCCCCTGGCCAGAAAGCAGCAATTATAGATGATTTTCGAAAGCTTGAGTAAGTGTTCTTGTGCATACAAACATTTTACCACCATTTTACAGTAAGGAGAAGGGTGGTTTTAGTTATGTTGTCTTAGAGAGGAATGTGCCCAGGATATGACTAACAAAGGTAAACTAGATTTGCATTTCAAGGGAAATACATAGTGCTTGAAAACAGTGACTTCCTTTTAAGAGAAACTTTAACCCTTGATCGCCTTTAAGAGCGACTTGGGTACCGTCCCTTTAAAAGCAACTTTGGTGCAGTCACTTTAAGAGCGACTTGGATACCGTCCCTTTAAGAGCAACTTGGGTACCGTCCCTTTAACAGCGACTTAGGTATCGTCCATTTAAGAGCGACTTGGGTACCGTTCCTAAAGAGCGACTTGGGTTCTGTCCCTTTAAGAGTGACTTGAGTACTGTCCCTTTAAGAGTGACTTAGGTTCCGTCCCTTTAAGAGAGACTTGGGTACCGTCCCTTTAAGAGCGACTTGGGTACCGTCACTTTAAGAGCGACTTGGGTACCGTCCCTTTAAGAGAGACTTAGGTACCGTCCCTTTAAGAGAGACTTGGGTACTGTCCCTTTAAGAGTGACTTGGGTACCATCCCATTAGGTTAACTTGGGTACCGTCCCTTTAAGACGACTTGGGTACTGTCCCTTTAAGAGCGACGTGGATACCTACCCTTTAAGAGCGACTGAGTCAGCCATGTAGCAGAGCTGGCACCCGCACTATGTAGCAGAGCTGAGGCAGCCATGTAGCAGAGACAAAGCCCGCACTACGTAGCAAAGCTGAGGCAGCCGTGTAGCAGAGACTCCAGTGGGAGTAAATTTCCTCCCCTCTATGATGCGGCTACATTAGAATCAATGTAGCTGCATCATAGAGGGGCAGGGGTTTCCACCCACTGGGGGCAGGCTGGCCCACCTCCAGTACTTCAGCCCTGGCCCGGTACCCGTGGATACTCGTTCAAAATACGGACCACAGCACCAGCTACCCCGTGAAAGCGTCGGTCTATCCATGGGTCATATTAAAGTGGATTTACCTGATGGATGTGTAACCCCGGACACCTGATGGATGTGTAACCCTGGCATCTCCAGTGAGAGGGGTGTGTGTCGTCTTTTGCAAACAGCGGACGTTTTTTATTAGTTGTTCACACACAGTTTTTCTTTTTTCACAATTCTTTCTCAGTTTTTACGATTAAATTCAATGAACTTTTAAATTAAAGGTGTGCTCCGGCGGGGGGGGCACTTTTTTGGGGGGGACCGGGGAGGAGGTGGCTGAAATAAAAGACGTCCCCTTACCTCCCCAGTTCCAGCGGCAGGTCCCGCATCACGGCGCTCCGGTGCCCGGTTCCCGGCCGCTTCCGGGTGTCTGACGCGGGCCTGAGACGTGACGTCTCAGGTCCGCTCAGCCACTCAGGGAAGGAGGCGGGATCCGTTTGAAGTCCGCTCAGATCCCGCCTCCTTCACTGAGTGGCTGAGCGGCCCTGAGACGTAGAGTCTCGGGCGGCGTCAGACACCGGAAGCGGCCGGGAACTGGGGACCGGAGCGCCATGATGTGGGACTCGCCGCTGGAACCGGGGAGGTAAGTGGACGTCTTTTATTTCAGCCACCTCCTCCCCGGTCCCCCCAAAAAAGTGCCCCCACACTGGGGCACCCCTTTAAGCCACGTCCAAAGGGCAATTAGTAGCTCAAACTAGAATAATGTGCCAACAGCCGTGATTACACTAAGGGGAGGCCAGACAGCTAAGTGACGTCCGTTATTTTAGACTCAAAATGTCATTTTAAACTGGGCTGAAAAAACGTTGTGTGAACATAGCCTATATGAAATAGATAGATAGATAGATAGTACATAGCTTTTTCTAATTTATAGATTTATTATAATAAAATTACATGATTCATTAATATTGATACAAGACAATGTAATATAGTCATAATGTACTTACCTTGGTTAGCTCTTTTGTGCCTGTGACTTGTGTATGTTAGACTATGGCAATGTAAATCTTAATATAGTTTAAGGTTAATATATAATCTGTATTTTGTAGCTACTATGTGGGGATGTGTGGAGATGGAGCTAATGACTGTGCGGTAAGTGTACTATGCAAAAATCTATATTTGTTTTTAAACAGGTATTCCTGGCTTGTAAACAATTTCCAATGTTTGGGATTAGGGAGGAAAATTTAAAAATAAGCATACTTATTGGTCCGGCCCAGCAGTTACATGTACTTGCTTGTTGTTGCATATGACCAGCAATTGGCTATGGCAGTCCTGTGCACTCTTTATGGTGACATCACCAGGCCACTTCCCATGACACTCCAGACAGCATGTGCAGCCGCCATTCCTTAACGAATCAACCGGTATTCGCTTTGCAGAACGAGGCAAATTGACAGCGCGATTCGCAGTAAATCTTGATGAATGAATGTTTGCAAACTTATGCATATGGGAGAGGATTGTGCAGGTTAAACACATTTCTAATATACCACCATAACTAAGTTAGAACTTAAGTAATTACTTATTTTAGTGGGGTGGGATAGTCAGGAATAGTCATTTATGTGAAAAATAAAAATTTTTCTTTACTTTTAGGCTCTTAAAATGGCCAATGCTGGAATTTCTTTGTCTGTACAAGAAGCCTCAGTGGCTGCACCTTTTAACTCTCATGTCACTAATATTCAGTGTGTACCAGAATTACTCAAGTAAGCCAACCCATTTTTAACAAGTCATCCTATGACTCATGTTGGTATTTTAATGACTGTATTATTTAATAATAAACAAAGGCACATTACTTTCCCCTACTTCAGTCACTATTGAGCCAAGGCATTTTTGTGCCCTAGGGAGATAAGACAAATGACACCTCCACCTACCCTTCTTCCTGGTCTTAATATAACACTCCTGGTGTACAGCCAGGACATGTGTCTTTAATCCAGCTATACTAATTACATAACAGTAATGATGTAACTATAATTACTAATATTTGGAATGTAACTGTAAATTGGGGAAATAGTGAAAAGTATTTCTTATCTGACATTAGAGAATAGTGTAATATATAGGCCAATACTCTGTGCTCCTTCTCCTTGACCTATCTTCTGTCTTCGACACAGTTGACCATTTTCTCCTCTTACAAATTCTTTCCTGGCGTCACTTTCTCAGCCCTCTCCTGGATCTCCACTTACCTCTCCAACCGCACTTTTAGTGTCTCCCACTCCCACACCACCTCCTCTCCTCATCCCATTATGTTTTATATGTGTTGGTCCCCCAAGCTCTGTACTCAGGCCTCTTCTCTTCTAATCTATCCCTCTGGCCTTCGGACATATCATGGAATCCCACGGCTTCAGGTATCACCTCTAGAGGTAACGCCGTGCAAAAGGTACGGGACTTTGGTGGCGCATGACAGCATCCAATGAACTTCCTCCTTAAATGATGGGAGGTAGTGGTGGGATGTAAAATCAGAAACTTTATTGCAAGAATTATGCGATTTAAGGCACAACCTCTTCATCAGATAAGTATCAAATCTGATGAAGAGGGTAGAGGTAATAAAGGGTTATAGAGGTTAATAAAGGATTCAGTCTTAATAAATGTCTAATAACTTCCAGCCTCAGTGGGGAGTCTTAAAACTCAGGAATAGCCAGATATCCCTCCAAGGAGGAAAACTTATTGCCAAGGGGTGCCTCCCGGGGGGAGATCACCAAACCCCCCCCCCCCCCCCCCAATACATAGCCCTTAAGTCATCTCGGTTGTGAGTATTGGAGCATAAAATACCAGGGAAATACCAGGGTGGCCCCTTTTGTATCAAAGTCTAACTCTGCTGCGAGTGTTGCGACATAACAAGGGTTTACCAAGGCAGGCATCCATCCACAGACAGCTATTTTGGGGTATTTGCCCTTCGTCAGTGTGGAGCAGAATTCTGGCTATTCTGGCAGCCTATAGGAAGTATAAAGAGACTGGAAATGTAGATGACAGAGAGATATATAACATTATACAAAAGGAGGCAAAGCAGATTATAAATGCTTTGATTATAATTGGCAAAATCTGTTAAGGAGGGAAATAAAACCTTCTTTAGATATATAAGTGACAGAAAGAAGAAAAAGAATAGCTGCAGCATTAATAAATTAAGTAATGTAATCTGAGAATCTGAGAGATGCGCAGGACGAAATGGGGGATTGGTTAAGACAGAAAGCTCAGCACAAATTATTTTTTATGGGCCAACATAGATTATTATCGGGGGGGGGGGGGGGGAGGGAGATTGCAGGAATTTTCTCAGGGATTTCCCTTCTGATACTCTCCACTGATCAGATTAATATTTTAAACGAGGATATTACTATAGAGGACTTGGAGATAGCCTTAAGTTCCTTCCAGGGGAATTCTGCACCGGGTGCTGATGGTCTCCCCTTTCTCTTTTATAAGAAGGTGGCGGGTGCTCTCTTGCCTATATTACTTCGAGTCTTAAATGAATCCTGTAAAAGGGGCACCCTTCCGCAATCTATGAAGGAGGCATACATTGTTTTAATTCCGAAAAAGGGTAAGGAACTTGGATCTTGGCTAGATCTTGGCTCTTACAGACCCATTTTCCTCCTCAACATCGAAGTCAAGATTTTTGCCAAGGTCTTGGCTGGGCGTCTGGGGAAGGTTGTGGCGTCGGTCGTGGGGAGGGAACAGTGTGGCATTATGCCTGGTCTGACATGACAATATAAGGAAAGTGTATGCCAATATTCAACTCAGCAGCCCGGGAGCCCGCTCCATCCTGTCCTTGGATGCCTCTAAGGCCTTTGACAGGGTGGAGTGGGAATTCCTGGGGTTTGCTCTTGAAAGAATGGGCCTAGGTGGGCGGTTTTTGGGATGGATAAAGACTTTATATAATTCTCCTGTAGCTAGAATTATTTTGAATGGATCATCTTCTTCTGCCTTTCCTCTTGCGAGGGGGACGAGGCAGGGATGTCCTCTATCCCCATTACTGTTTGCCTTATATGTGGAGCCGTTAGCAGCCTGGGCTAGACAGTATCAGGGTTATGAGGGCTTCGGTAAAGAAAGTGTTTTTTCCAAAATATTACTATACGCAGACGATATCCTGATGTTTATAAGACAGCCTGAGAAGGTGATTCCATGGATTATAGAGAATCTAGAAAAAATAGGTTGTTTATCGGGTCTTAGTATCAATTGGGAGAAATCCTGCCTCCTCCCCTTGGATAAGGAGATAGCTCTCCCCATTGGGCAGCTAAAAATTCTTAAGCCCTCTGACCATATGAAGTATCTTGGCATCTAGGTCACAAAAGAGGCCACTGATTTTATGAGTAGCAACTTGATTCCTTTTGCTAGTAAGTTGGCGCAAAGAATCAAGACCTGGAAAAGCCTCCCGATTTCTATGGCTGATAGAACATTGGTGGTAAAAATTGTTATTCTTCCCCAACTCTTGTTTTTCTTTATGGCCTCCCCCATCTAGATTAGCTCCACGTGGTTAAAAAAAAATAGAGTGTATGTTAGGGGATTTGATATGGGGACGAAAGAGGGTTCGAATAAATATTCAGTTTTTGCCGCACCTAAAAATAAAGGAGGGTTTGCTCTTCCTAATTTGCGTTTGTATTTTCTTGCTTCTCACTTTGCAAATATCACGAAGGGGGTGAAGATAACTGTTTATGAGTTACTATTAGATAGAAGTATGTTTGGGAATTGGTACGAGTTTTTGGAGTCGGGATCGCTCTGTCTAGGCCACTTCAAGAACTCGTCACTGTGTTTACTAATTCACAAGGTTTGGAATGCGATTAAATGTTGGTGTGAGATAGAGGGTAGTTTAAATTTCACTCCGATGTTGTCACAACCACTACTTCCCTGAATTTGGCATAATCTGTAATAGGGCTTTCTGGAAGAATAGAGGTGTCTTTAGAGTCGAGCAGCTGTTTTCTGACGGTAGATTACTCCCTTTCCAGGAGCTTAAAGATACTTATGATTTGATGGATAAGCACTTGTTTTTTTATAATCAGCTATTGCATGCTAGGGAGAAATCCCTTAATGATAAGCTATTCTTGGTTGTTTGTTCACCTTTGTTCCAAGCACTGTTAGATTTTGATATGAATAAGAAAAGGGTGTCGTTTGTGTATAAAACACTGATTAACATAGGAGCACTGGTGAGGAGTGGTATGAGATCATCTAGATGGGGTAAAATAATGGGCCAGTTAGAGGCACAGCAGTGGGAATATATTTTGGGGAACATGGATAAAGTTTCTCTTAATGAATCTCATAAATTAATCCAGTTCCGTATTATTCATCTGGGTTATTATTCTCCCATGCAGCTGTTCAAAATGGGGATTAGGGACAAATCTACCTGCCCTAGATGTGGTTCTGATAAAGCTGATCTGATCCATATGTTCTGGTTATGCACCCCGATATATAATTATTGGTGTGAAATTTTTGATGAAATAGACGTAAAACTTAACTGCCTAATCCCCCGAAACCCTTTTGTAGCTATTTTGGGCGACACAACAACAATAAAGGAGAACCGATACCTGATAATTAAGCTATTGTTTTACGCACGTCTGAAAATTCTAAATCATTGGTTTTCTGCTGAGGTCCTCTCCAAATCTGAATGGCTAAATTATGTACATACTATTAAGACATATGAGATGGTGTGGTTTCAAACAAAAAAAGAAGGAATTGCAAAGTTTACTAAAAAATGGAGAAAGTGGTAATAAGGATCTAGCTGGCAGGGGTTGGGGGGTTGGGAGCGAGCCTGATTATGTTAAAATGAATTTATGAATGTTAATTTATCTTGACTCCCTCCCCCACCACCTTGTCCTTTAGTAATGAATTATGTATTATTTTTTTATTACTGTTTTATAATTGAAAATGAAAGAAATAAAGAATTAAAAAAAAAATAAGTAATGGGGAGAATATGTTTATTGACATAGATAAGGCGGTTGCTGAATATTTAAATCGCTACTTCTGCTTGGTGTTTTCAAAAGGAGGCCTTCACAATCACAGTATGGTTGGACACAGCATTGGCTCCATTTGTATGTGTTTAGTTCCAGTGTTTTCAGAGGCTGAAGTTGCAGTGGAACTTGCCCATTTAAAGTTGAATAAGGCGATGGGTTTAGATTAGGGATGGTCCGAACCTGCCGAGGTTTGGGTTTGTACGAACCTGAACTCTCGGCAATGATTCCCGCTGCCCGCTCTGTGCAGCGGGTGGATACAGCTGGAGGACCGCCTGGAAAACTGGGATACAGCCATAGCCATAGGCTTTATCCCAGTTTTCCAGGTGGTCCTCCGGCTGTATCCACCCTCTCCACGGAGGTGAAAGACAGCGGGAATCATTGCCGAGAGTTCAGGTTTGTACGAACCCGAACCTCGGCAGGTTCGGACCATCCCTAATCCAGATGGTTTCCACCCCAGGGTTCATAAAGAACTCGGATCTGTGATTGCTGCCCCCCTGATGGATCTGTGTAACAAATCCCTCCTAGCAGGAGGTGTTCCTAATGATTGGAGAACGGCCAATGTTATACCCATCCACAAGAAGGGCCCAGTAACTACAGGCCAGTTCACTGACATCTGTGGTAGTAAAAATGATGGAAGCTATTCTAAAGAACATAATGGATGACCAAATAATGAACAATATTGCACTTGGGGGGGAGGAATCTTCTATTCGAGTATTATATCGGTAGTTCTGTGTTGGCAAACATTGCAGAGGAAAAGGATTTAGGGGTAGTGATTTCTGACAGCCTTAAAATGAGTTATCAGTGCAACCAGGCGGTAGGGAAAGCAAATTGAATGCTTGGCTGTATACTGTAGTTAGAGGTATAACCAGTAGGAAGAGGGAGATTGTGATCCCGCTGTATAGGGCTCTAGTGAGACCTCATCTGGAATACTGTGTCCAGTTCTGGAGACCTCACCTAAAAATGGATATTGATACATGGTGGAGGCAGGCAGGCATAAAACATATCAGGAAAGACCTAAGGATTTGAATTTGTAAAGTCTGGAGGAAAGAAGGGAAAGGGGGACATGATCGAAACCTTTAAGTATGTTAAAGGACTAAAAAAGGTTGAGGGAAGTGTTTTTAGAAGAAAAAACTGAACTCAAGAACAAGAGGACACAATCGAAGGATAGTTGGCAGAAAGATCAGAACAAAATGTACTTTACTGAAAGTAGTAGATGCTTGGAACAAACGTCCAGCAGATGCAGTTGGTAAATCTAAAATAACAGAATTTAAACACGCCTGGGATCAAAATATATATTTATCCTAACATAATATGAAGGAAAATACTAAAAGAGCAGACTAGATGGACCCAGTGGTGTTTTTCTGCTGACAATCTTCTATTTTTCTATATATACTGTACACATTTCATTAAAGAGTAATATTTGGATGAATTTTGGATAGTATATAAAAGCCATCTCCATAGGTGTCATATCAGTCATTCTGCACTGCTCCATTAATGGGGTTAATCTATATCCAAAACAGCTGAAATAGAAAGTCAAATATGTGTCAGAAATCTTAGGATAACCCTCGTACATCTGTTGTATATTTGTGGCATGTGGACATATCACAAGCTTGACCCTAGCTTTATTCTTTCTGTTCTCCAGGGAAGGACGGGCAGCCCTTGTTACATCTTTCTGCATGTTTAAATACATGTCCATGTTTGGATTAATTGAATATATCAACACTTTACTCTTATACTGGGTAACTATTTTTACAGTTTGAACTAAATATCTCTACATTGATCATGTTGTTTTCATAAATATTTATGTAATGCAAATATATTTAAGGATAAAATCATCATGCATTTGTGTCTTCCAGCAACGAAACATCTTTGGGAATAATCAGTTTCTCGTTCATGACTTTGCCATCATGTTTGTTATTTTCTTAACAAGTAAGTAAATATATTTTTTTATTCTCACAATAAATCGCACAATCCTATAAAAATAGCAAAAAAAAAAAAAAGAGAGAAAAGGCGTTTTTTTTGTATTTAAAAAAAGTCAGCTATTGCTGTAATTTAACTGACTTAAATGCAATGCATTGATGTTAATAAAATGACAAATGTCCAATGCACACAGTGAATAAAATGACGGAGGTCTGTGCGGACATCAAAATTATGATCATGACAATTATTTTTGGTCTTTTGCAAACAGCGGACATTATTTTTTAGTTGTTCACACACAGTTTTTCTTTTTTCACACCATTCTCCGTTTTTACTATTAAATTCAAAAGACTTTTCAATTAAAAACACAGTCAAAGGCCAACTAGTAACTAGAGATAAGCAAATAGTGAAATATTCGATTCGATTGGAATCGATTTGAAAAGCTCCCAATATTCGAATATCGAATCCTAGTATAGTCTATGGGAGAAAAATCCTTGGGACCTGAAAATCAAGATTCGACGAATTGGAGGTCACGAAGTCCAAGACATCTTTAGAAAGTGATGCAAACACCTCTGGAATGCATCTGGGAAAGCAGGAAATCAGTATAACAGGGCACGGTATTACCGACAATTAGCAATTGCCGGCAATAATGCTGATCCCTGTAATAGTTAATATTTAATTAATAAAACAAAGTTTCCTCCAAAAAAAGTTATTTTTGTTGTTCAATAGATTAATTAAAATGAATCCATGCAATTAAATATACTGTTAATAAAAAAAATAAATATATAAATATGTATATTTATTTATTTATTCACAGTATATTTAATTGCAAAAATATGTATTCGTTTTAATTAAGCTATTGAACGAAAATAACTTTATTAGAATGAAAATGTGTTTTATTAATTAAATACTAACTACTACAGGTAGCTCTATTATTGCCAGAAATACCTATTGCCGGTGATACAGCTGAATGTAATAATTAATACTTTAATTAAAACAGCAAATGTTTTTTTAAATAAATAATTAAAAAAAAAAAAACGTGTAGGGTTCCCCCTATTTTCATAATCAGACGGGTTTAAAACCAAGCAACAGCAGCCTAGTAACACCAGGGTGGGAAAGGCCATTGTTTTTGGCCCTCCCCAGCCTTAATATTACCAGTCTGCTGCCGCCAAGTCTAGGAGTGCCAATTTTGATGCTCCGGGACCACTGGCACCCTGATCTTCCCAGTACCCCTGGTGGCATTGGGTACTGGGGTAATAATGGGGGGGTTAGTGTTAGCCATTTTATACCGGCTAACACTAGGCCCCGACTTAGTAATGGATTCCGTCTATTAGACGGCTTCCACTACTAAGTCTATAAAGTAAAGAAATAAAGACACTACACAAGTGAAAAATATTTTTTATTCAAATAAAAATATCCCCAGACCCCCTGTTGACCATTTTATAAAAAAAAAATCCCAACAACCGCTGGTCATCGACGTAGTCCATCGAATCCACTGTAATCCACAGGATACCGATATCTGAAAAACAAAAAGGAAGAAACACACAAAAAACACTCAAACAGGAGCACAACACCCTTCATTGTGAGCGGTGTTGTGCACCTTACAGTATGCAGCATCTTTACGGATCGGTGCTTACAGTTTGGCACCCAAGAGGTTAAAGGAGGATGCATTGCATCCCCCTTAACACTTTGTGTGCCATACTGAATAATCTAGTCCCCAGGGGGTTAAGTAAGGGTCCCCACTTAACCCCTTGGGGGCCAGACTGATGTCAGACTGCACCCATACCAGCAAGGAAGGGGTTAAGTGACTCCACTTCCTTGCTGGGATGGGTGTAGTGCAGGGGGGAGAAGAGCTTTCTACTCACCCTTCGATGTCTTCTATCTTCTCTCTTCTTTCTTCTATCTTCTCTCTTCGCCGGTCCTCGGCACACTGAGCTTAGTGTGACAGGGACCGGCTCTTTATATGTCCGCTCAGGCAATCAGCTGAGCGGACATATAAATCTAAATGTTTCTTCTAATGTTTCTATTGTGATAAAAAATAGCATCATTAGAAGAAACATTTGCTGTTTTAATTAAAGCAAAGTATTAATTATTACATTCAGCTGTATTACCTGCAATAGGTATTGCCGGCAATAATAAAGCTTCCTGTAGTAGTTACCGTATTTTTCACTTTATAAGACGCACCTGTCTATAAGATGCACCCCTGATTTGGACCACTGAAAACGGGGAAAAAATATTTCATGCTAATTAAACTTCCCTGGTGGTCTTAGGTCATGAAGGGGATAATGCATTGAAGGGGTCAAAGGTTATTAAAATGACAATGCCTTGTATCTACACATGCACAGCTGCTGTATGCACAACACACACTCAGCTCTGCTACACCATACACTCTCAGCTCTGCTGTATCATACACACTCAGCTCTGCTACACCATACACTCTCAGCTCTGCTGTACCATACACACTCAGCTCTGCTGTATCATACACACTCAGCTCTGCTACACCATACACTCTCAGCTCTGCTGTATCATACACTCAGCTCTACTATATCATACACACTCAGCTCTGCTGCCCCATACACTCTCAGCTCTGCTGTATCATACACACCCATACACACACACTCAGCTGTACAAACATATTCACAGACACACACACAATGTTGTAACACACATACCTCTGCTGCCTAGTTATAATACATTGTAGGACCTGCGGGAGTGTAGGATCAGAGTAATGTGATTAGTCACATGACTGTGACTTCAGCTTCCGAAGGTCTTTCAGTAGGTTGCCGTGCATATCCCCTCCCGATTTCTCTTCTGCCGGGCTCTGATCTCACTGATCAGTACGGTCAGGAGAAGGGTGAGGACTGCACAGCATATGCAGCTGTTTTAGTAAAGTTAATTTAGATTTGAATATTCGATCACATATTTGATCCAACTCGAATCTTTCAAATAGTGCAGTATTCAATCAAATAGCTATTCGATTGAATATTATTCGCTCATCTCTATTAGTAACCCAAACTAGAATAATGTACCAACAGCGGTCATTGCATGCCTTGAGAAAGCGCCTGACGGAGTGAAACGTGCGTGGGCAGGGAGGGCGCGCCTCTCGGATGCTGTCTACTGTTTATTGTCCGATGAAATAAAGGTGAAGTCTTTTTAAGGTGAAGTGCCGTTCCACTGCTTTTCTTCTCACGATACATTGATAGTAACTATACTAGAGCACATAAATACATAGTATATGAAATGTACAAAACTATACAAATACAGACATATACACCGCACACAGCTCTGTACTCAGCAATATACAACATATACAACCCACACAGCTCTGTACACAGCAATATACACTGACATACACAACATATACGCCCCACAAAGCTCTGTACACAGCAATATACACTGCACACAGCTCTGTACACAGACGTATACAACATATACACCGCACACAGCTCCGTACACAGTAATATACAACATATACACCCCACACAGCTCTGTACACTGACATATACAACATATACACTGCACACAGCTCTGTACTGTCAGTACATGCTGGGAGTTGTAGTGCCTGCAGCTGTTGTAGTTGGATCCTAGGTGCATCATACACTGGATGCTTTGTGGCACATAAGAATACATAGATCTGTGGGGGCTCAGTGTAGGGAAGTGACCCCAGAACATCACTAATAGGGGATAGAACAAAAACATCTCCCCCTATATCTTATTAGTGATGTTCTGGGGTCACTTCCCTGCACTGAGCCCCCACAGATCTATGTATTCTGATATGCCACAAAGCATCCAGTGTATGATGCACCTAGGACCCAACTACAGCAGCTGCAGGCACTACAACTCCCAGCATATCCTGAGGGCTGCAGACTGTTCTGGGAGTTGTAGTGCCTGCAGCTGTTGTAGTTGGGTCCTGGAGGCGTTGTGGGAGATCAGAATACATAGATCTGTGGGGGCTCAGTGTAGGGACGTGACCCCAGAACAGCACTAATAGGGATAGGGGGAGATGTTTTTGTTCTATCCCCTATTAGTGATGTTCTGGGGTCACTTCCCTACACTGAGCCCCCACAGATCTCTGTATTCTGATCTCCCACAAAGCCTCCAGTGTATAATGCACCTAGGACCCAACTACAACAGCTGCAGGCACTACAACTCCCAGCATTTACTGACAGTCTACAGCCCTCAGGATATGCTGGGAGTTGTAGTGCCTGCAGCTCTTGTAGTTGGGTCCTAGTTTAAAAGTTTGGGTTAGTGTACTGTAGTGACCGCAGGGCTGTTTCAGTACACTACCGCAAACAATACACTGACCCATTGAGACCCCAATGGTACACAGGCTCTGCAAAGCTGGGGGGGGGGCAGGGGAGAGGCTGGGGGCAGGGGAGAGGCTGGGGGGGCAGGGGAGAGGCTGAGGGTTAGGTGGAGGGGTTGGGGGGGCAGGGGAGACGCTGGGGGCAGGGGAGAGGCTGAGGGTTAGGTGGAGAGGCTGGGGGGCAGGGGGAGAGTCTGGGGGGCAGGGGGGAGAGTCTGGGGTCAGGGGAGATGCTGGGGGGCAGGGGAGAGGCTGAAGGTTAGGTGGAGAGGCTGTGGGGCAGGGGAGAGGCCGAGGGTTAGGGGGAGAGGCTAAGGGTTAGGGGGAGAGGCTGGGGGGCAGGGGAGAGGCTGGGGGGCAGGGGAGAGGCTGGGGGTTAGGGGGAGAGGCTAAGGGGGCAGGGGAGAGGCTGGGGGGGCAGGGGAGAGGCTGAGGGTTAGGGGAGAGGCTGGGGGGTCAGGGGAGAGGCTGAGAATGCAGGGGGGAGAGGCTGAGGACCGGGGGGAGAGGCTGAGGGGTCAGGGGAGACGCTGGGGTCAGGGGAGACGCTGGGGGGCAGGGGAGAGGCTGAGGGTTAGGGGGAGAGGCTGGGGGGGCAGGGGAGAGGCTGGGGGTTAGGGGGAGAGGCTGGGGGTTAGGGGAGAGGCTGGGGGGGGGTCAGGGGAGAGGCTGAGAATGCAGGGGGAAGAGGCTGGGGACCGGGGGAGAGGCTGGGGGGCAGGGGGAGAGGCTGAGGGTTAGGTGGAGAGGCTGAGGGGTCAGGGGAGATGCTGGGGGGCAGGGGAGAGGCTGGGGGGCAGGGGAGAGGCTGGGGGGCAGGGGAGAGGCTGGGGGGGGCAGGGGAGAGGCTGAGGGTTAGGGGGAGAGGCTGAGGGTTAGGGGGAGAGGCTGTGGGGCAGGGGAGAGGCTGAGGGTTAGGGGGAGAGGCTGGGGTGGCAGGGGAGAGGCTGGGGGGCAGGGGGAGAGGCTGAAGGCAGGGGAGAGGCTGAGGCTGGGGGTAGGGGGAGAGGCTGAGGCTGGGGGGCAGGGGAGAGGCTGAGGCTGGGGGTAGGGGGAGAGGCTTAGGCTAGGGGCAGGGGAGAGGCTGGGGGTAGGGGGAGAGGCTGAGGCTGGGGGGGCAGGGGAGAGGCTGAGGCTGGGGGAGGGGGAGAGGCTGAGGCTGGGGGGGGCAGGGGAGAGGCTGAGGCTGGGGTTAGGGGAGAGGCTGAGGCTGGGGGACAGGGGAGAGGCTGAAGCTGGGGGTAGGGGGAGAGGCTGGGGCTGGGGGGCAAGGGAGAGGCTGGGGGGCAGGGGAGAGGCTGGGGGGCAGGGGAGAGGCTGAGGCTGGGGGGCAGGGGAGAGGCTGGGGGGCAGGGGGAGAGGCTGAGGCTGGGGGTAGGGGGAGAGGCTGGGGGGCAGGGGAGAGGCTGAGGCTGGGGGGCAGGGGAGAGGCTGGGGGGCAGGGGAGAGGCTGAGGCTGGGGGTAGGGGAGAGGCTGAGGCTGGGGGTAGGGGGAGAGGCTGAGGCTGGGGGGCAGGGGAGAGGCTGAGGCTGGGGGCAGGGGAGAGGCTGGGGGTAGGGGGAGAGGCTGAGGCTGGGGGGCAGGGGAGAGGCTGAGGCTGGGGGTAGGGGGAGAGGCTGAGGCTGGGGGTAGGGGGAGAGGCTGAGGCTGGGGTTAGGGGGAGAGGCTGAGGCTGGGGGGCAGGGGAGAGGCTGAGGCTGGGGGGCAGGGGAGAGGCTGAGGCTGGGGGCAGGGGAGAGGCTGAGGCTGGGGGTAGGGGGAGAGGCTGAGGCTGGGGGGCAGGGGAGAGGCTGAGGCTGGGGGTAGGGGGAGAAGCTGGGGGTAGGGGGAGAGGCTGAGGCTGGGGGGCAGGGGAGAGGCTGAGGCTGGGGGTAGGGGGAGAGGCTGAGGCTGGGGGCAGGGGAGAGGCTGAGGCTGGGGGTAGGGGGAGAGGCTGAGGCTGGGGGGCAGGGGAGAGGCTGAGGCTGGGGGCAGGGGAGAGGCTGAGGCTGGGGGGCAAGGGAAGAGGCTGGGGGGCAGGGGAGAGGCTGAGGCTGGGGGGCAGGGGAGAGGCTGAGGCTGGGGGGCAGGGGAGAGGCTGGGGGGCAGGGGAGAGGCTGAGGCTGGGGGGCAGGGGAGAGGCTGGGCAGGCAGGCTGGTTCCCTTCCCCCATGCAGCGCCGGGGTCCGAGGTCCGGGGTGCAGGGCAGGTGTTGAGCTTCCGGCACACACAGTCTGACAGAGGCCGGAAGCTCCCAGCTGCAGCCCCGCGGTCCCGGATCTTCTCTCCTGTTCGGCGATGATGTCACATCACGTGAGCGCCGCCGAGCAGGAGAGAAGATCCGGGACCGCGGGGCTGCAGCTGGGAGCTTCCGGCCTCTGTCACACTGTGTGTGCCGGAAGCTCAACACCTGCCCCGGACCCCGGCGCTGCATGGGGGGAGGGAACCAGCCTGCCTGCCCATCCTTCTCCCGGCCGCTCCGTCAACCCCCCTCCCGGCGCGGACTAGGCACCCGAGGGCCGGTGCCTACAGAGTTTTTTTTTTTTTAAATAATAAAAAAAGTGTTCCCTGCGGGTGCCGCCCTAGGCACCGGACCATGGGTGCCTAGTGGCAAATACGGCGCTGCTTGTACCTATTATATAACCATAGGATTCTGCCTCTGGCCACAAGAGAATTTTTTTTTTTGGCCACATCACCCAGTATGTGTGTATGTGTATATATATATATATATATATATATATATATATATATATATAAAATATATATACACACACACATATATAATATATACACACACACACACATTAGTGTGTAGGGGGGGGGCATACAGTTTTTTGCTATGGGGCCCCATAAATCCTAGCTACGCCCCTGATCCTGTATATATATATATATATATATATATATATATATATATATGGGCCTGATAAGAGTCCTGTACAGGAGCTGGATCAGAGCTGACAACCATACAGAACGGTAGTGTCTAAATCCCATACCGCAAGAGGACCTCCTGTCGTGCTCAGTTCACGTGACTGTACAGCAGGTGCGGCTTCAGGCGGTGCACTCACTGCTAATTCAGTTCAGTTTAGTCTGCTGGGCTACACGGCTGCCACAAGGTTTCCTCTGTCTGCGCAATTGTGCCACTTCCAGGTGATGTTTTATTAAGCATAATGCTGGGTATAGTAGTGGTCTGGGGGCATAATGATGGGTATAGTAGTGGTCTGGGGACATAATGGTGGGTATAGTAGTGGTCTGGGGGCATAATGGTGGGTATAGTAGTGGTCTGGGGACATAATCGTGGGTGTAGTAGTGGTCTGGGGACATAATGGTGAGTGTAGTAGCGGTCTGGGTGAATAATGGTGGGTATAGTAGTTGTCTGGGGCCATAATGATAGATGTAGTAGTGGTCTGGGGCATAATGATGGGTGTAGTAGTGGTCTGGGGGCATAATGGTGGGTGTAGTAGTGGTCTGGGGCATAATGGTGGGTGTAGTAGTGGTCTGGGGACATAATGGTGGGTGTAGTAGTGGATTAAGGAACATAATGGTGGGTGTAGTAGTGGTCTACGGAGCATAATGGTGGGTGTAATAGTGGTCTGGGGACATAATGGTGGGTGTAGTAGTGGTCTGGGGACATAATGGTGGGTATAGTAGTGGTCTGGGGGCATAATGGTGGGTGTAGTAGTGGTCTGGGGGCATAATGGTGGGTGTAGTAGGGGTCTGGGGGCATAATGGTGGGTGTAGTAGTGGTCTGTGGGTGCAGTAGTGATTTAGTCAGAACCCATAAATAACACCTCCCTCAGTGCCTCCATTACTCACACACTCTGCTGCTGCTGCTGCTTATGATGATGATGGTTCCTCCCCTGTCCCGACTGCTGCTGCTGCTGACAGGGAGCAGGAGAGTCACACACAGACGCTGCCCCGTTCTCCGGGCCTTCAGTAAGGGAGGTCATGTGATCTCTGCAGGGAAGGTCATGTTATCTCTGCAGGACCCAGAACTTACTTGTAAATGAGCAGGCACAGCCGATGTCTGCTCATTCTGCATGTCAGTGACAGGGCCTGCAGGGGCAGCAGGGGGTGGGGCTTCCCGGGAGACCCCACTGCACTGTGAGTCAGAAGACAGCCTGTAACCTCCTGATGCTGCAGGGCCGTGTGATTGGCTGGGCGGCATCAGGAGTTTACAGGAGTTGGGGGAGGAAGTAGCTGGGTATGGAGGGGGTCCAGACCGGCCCACGGAGGGGGCGGCCCCTCTGGCATTTGCCAGAACTGCCCTAGGGCCAGTCCGGGCCTGAGCACCACCTAAACTAGTGTGTATTGCACTGTATAACTGGGAGTTGTAGTGCATAGAACTTCACTGCTCATTGTATTGGGGTGACAAAATGTGTACAGTTGTTGCCCATACCAGATAGCACCATCAAGCCCCCCCCCCCTAAACTTGTGTGTACTGCACTGTATAGTTGGGAGATGTAGTGCATCCTGCATAGAACTTACTTCACTGCTCATTGTATTGAGGTGACAAAGTGTGTACAGTTGTTGCCCATACCAGATAGCACCACCTAAACTACTGTGTAATGCACTGTATAGCTGGGAGTTGTAGTGCATAGAAGTTACTTCACTGCTTATTGTATTGGGGTGACAAAGTGTGTACAGTTGTTGCCCATACCAGAAAGCACCACCTAAACTAGTGTGTACTGCACTGTATAGCTGGGAGTTGTAGTGCATAGAACTTACTTCACTGCTCATTGTATTGGGGTGACAGGAAGTGTGTACAGTTGGTGCCCATACCAGATGGCACCATCAAGCCCCCCCCCCCCTAAACTAGTGTGTACTGCACTGTATAGCTGGGAGTTGTAGTGCATACTGCATAGAACTTACTTCACTGCTCATTGTTGCCCATACCAAAGTGTTTACAGTTGGTGCCCATACCAGATAGCACCGTAGAGCCCCACCAAACCATTGGTTACTACAACTATTTTTCAAGATCTGTATTTCATACGCAAGGCCTATCTCAGTTCCATACTGTGCAGTGTCCATAAAATGGTGAACCCCAGGGGTAAGGGTCGAGGGCGTGGGGTTCCAAGTGTGCAATGTGGTTTCTGGAGGCTGTGTTTCAGGGCAGGGTGACACAGCAGCACCTGTTGAGGAGGTAGCAGTGGCACACCGCAAACGTCCACTCCCTAGCTTCTTTGACCAACTTATGGGGTCTCAAGGTAGACCGTTATTGAAACCGCAGCAGTGTGAACAGGTGATCATGTGGATAGCGGATAATGTGTCCAGTAACTTATCCACCACCCAGTCTTCAACGCCGTCCGCCCACGCTACCCAAGGAAGTGGAACCCTTGCTCCAGATCCACCACCATGCTCCCAGGAACTGTTTTCTGGATCCTTCCCTGAGTCAGAGCGACCAGAGCAGTCGATCTGTCCTGATGCCCAAACTATGCAGCTCGCGCATTCAGTGGGTGATGAGAGTGGGGACTTGCAAGCGGGGTTGGAAGAGGTGTCTGATGATGATGATGAGACCCGGTTGTCAGACAGTGAGGTTGTTGTCATGGATGTAACTCAAAGTGAGGAGGAGAGTGAGGAGCTGGTGGAAGAGGACGAGGTGACTGACCGGAGCTGGATGGATAAGCCTAGTGAAGACCGTGCTTCTGAGGGGGAGGCAAGTTCACCCGCAGGACCGGTTGGAAGAGGAAGAGGGGTGGGCAGAGGGAGAGGCAGGGGCAGAGCAAGTAGATCAGCAACTGTTTCACGGAGTCAAACTCCCGTGGCCAGGGCTAGATGTTCTGAAGTCTGGAGGTTTTTTAAAGAAACTGCGGATGACCGACGGACTGTAGTGTGCAACCAGCCTAACCACTACCAGCATGCGCAGGCATATGAGTGCTAAACACCCCACTCAGTGGAACCAAGGCCATTCAGTGACTGCAAGTCGCACCCCTGCTTCTTCCCCTGTGTCAGGTGCTGGCTCTGTCAGTCCCCCCGCCCAGGCCCCAGCACGAGCGCCTCCCACCCTACATGCACCCCTTCACCTCCACTATGCTCCACACCCTTCAGCAAGGTGTCCAAGCACAGCGTTCAACTGTCCCTGCAGCAGACCTTTGCACGGAAGCGCAAGTACACTGCCACTCACCCGCATGCACAAGCCCAAAATGTGCACATAGGCAAACTGCTGAGCTTGGAGATGCTGCCCTATCGGCTGGTAGAGACAGAGGCTTTTAGGAACCTCATGGCAGTGGCTGTCCCTCAGTACTCTGTCCCCAGCCGTCACTACTTTTCACGGTGTGCCTTCCCAGCCCTACACCAGCACATGTTGGATAACATCATCCGTGCCCTGACCAACGCGGTCAGCGACAAGTTCCACCTAACCACGGGCACGTAGACAAGTGCTGGCGGGCAGGGACACAATATCTCCCTGACGGTTAAAAAATTTTTTTACAACACAGATTACTGGGTTTTCACCCTCCTGGACCCTCGGTACAAACAGAATTTTCCCACTCTCATTCCTGCCAAGGAACGCAGTATGAGAGTAAATCAATATCAACAGGCCCTGGTGTAGAAGCTGAAAACGTACTTCCCATCTGACACCACTAGCGCCAGAGGACGTAGTTCTGTGGGCCAAAGAGCGGGGGAGAGGAGCGGTAGAGCAGGCAGCTTGTCAAGGGGCAGGGGAACACTCTCCAAAGCCTTTGACAGTTTCATGGCACCCCAGCAAGACTATGTCAACCGTCCCCAGTATAGACAAAGTAGGGGGGAAGCCTTCAGGAAGATGGTGAGGGAGTTCCTTGCTGACCATACCACCGTCCTTCATGATCACTCTGCTACCTACAACTACTGGGTTTCAAAGCTGGATACGTGGCCCCAACTGGCACTTTACGCCTTGGAGGTGCTGGCCTGCCCTGCCGCTAGCGTGTTGTCAGAGCGGGTCTTCAGTGCAGCTGGTGCCATCATCACTGATAAGCTCACCCGCCTGTCCACTGACAGCGCTGACAGGCTGAAGTTTCTAAAAATGAACAAAGCCTGGATTTCACCTGAAATCAACTGTCCACCCGGGGAAAGCAGCTGAACATGAAGATTCTTGGTATCTCCTCTCCTCCTATTCCTCTTCCTACAATTCTCAGCCAACTTTCAAGTCTTCTTCCGCCATGCAGGGTCTGGCATAATTATTGGGAGGCTCAATTGCTTCCTCACTCCTAATGGTTCTCTGTGTCCTCACTGCCATGCTCTGACGTCACACTACGTCTGCGGAGGAGCGGGACTGGTTGACGAGGGCCCGCTGATCACGCTCCCGCCAACCAGCCTGCTGTTTTATTTTTTATTTTTTTTGTGTAGCCGTCAAGAGGCATCAAGTGTACCCTTGATGGTGAGTGCTAACTGACAACTGGCCTAGCCAGTTAGCTGTCAGCACCCGGGTTCATGTCCACTACATATCCCAGCCCCTGGACTCACTCCAATTTTTGGGAGGCTCACTTGCTTCCTCACTGACTTGTAATGGTTATCTGTGCATTCAATGCCCTGCTGTGTCTGGCCTAATTTTTGGGAGGCTCACTTGCTGCCTCACTCACTTGTAATGGTTCTCTGGGTGCTCAAAACCATGCTGCTTTTGCCCTAATTTTTGGGAGGCTCACTCACTTTTAAGGATTCTTTGTGTGCTCAATGCCATGCTAGGTCTGGTTTAATTTTTGGAAGGCTAACTGGCTACCACCTTGTTCACTGTGTTCTCACCGCCATGCTGTGTGAGGCTGAATTTTTTGGGTGGTTTATGATATGCTACCTCTGTTTACTCTGACTACGGCTGGGCTTGCCCTTGCCTCCTTTTTGCTGGGCCTTAACTGGCATCCATGTAGACTACTGCTGGGCCTTAACTGGCATCCATGTTGACTACTGCTGGGGCTTAACTGGCATCCATGTTGACTACTTCTGGGCCTTAACTGGCTTCCATGTTGACTACTGCTGGGCCTTTACTGGCATCCATGTTGACTACTGCTGGGGCTTAACTGGCATCCATGTTGACTACTGCTGGGGCTTAACTGGCTTCCATGTTGACTACTGTTGTGCCTGCCCTTGCCTCCATGTTGGCTACTGCTGTGCCTTATGTGGCATTCATGTTGACTACTGCTGGGCTTTAACTGGCATCCATGTCGACTACTGCTGGGCCTTAACTGGCATCCATGTAGACTACTGACTACTGGTGTGCCTGCCCTTGCCTCCATGTTGACTACTGCTGGGCCTTAACTGGCATCCATGTTGACTGCTGCGGACTACTGGTGTGCCTGCCCTTGCCTCCATGTTGACTACTGCTGGGCCTTAACTGGCATCCATGTTGACTGCTGCGGACTACTGGTGTGCCTGCCCTTGCCTCCATGTTGGCTACTGCTGATCCTGCCTGGCCTCCATGTTAACTAATGTTGCTCCTCCATGGCCTCCATGTTGGTTACTGCTGCTCCTGCCTGGCCTCCATGTTGGATACTGTTGCTCCTGCCTGGCCTCCATGTTGGCTACTGCTGATCCAGGCAGTTCTCTGTGTGCTCAATGCCATGCAGTGTTTGGCCTAATTTTGGGGAGGCTCACTTTCTTCCTCACTCACTTTTAATGGTTCTCTGTGAGCTCAATGCCATGCTAGGTCTGGTCTAATTTTTGGAAGGCTGACTGGCTACCGCTTCTACCGTGTTGACTCTATCCTCACCGCTATGCTGTGTCAGGCTGAATTTTTGGGTGGTTCATGATAAGCTACCTCTGTTTTAGTGGTTCCCTGTGTTCTCACTGCCATGCTGTGTCAGGCTGAGTTTTTGGGTGGTCCCTGTGTCTACCTCTGTTTTAACCATGCTGTTTCACAGAATTAGGCATAATGGAGCCATTAGGCAGCCTCAGAGGCATGCATACATGCTGCCACTGCTGTTTCCTGTCCATTTCCGTTGTGTTTCCATCAATTTCTGAGGTTGACAGGTTTTCACACAACCTTCCCTCTACCGAACCTGAGTCCCCTCAAAAAATGAGGTTCGTTACTCGAAACGAGCACTTGAGTATCGGGAGATATTTGTTTCGAGTAACGAGCACCCGAGCATTTTAGTACTCGCTCATCACTAATCAGAACCATAAACTTTATTAATTATATCACATAAAAATACATCGGCAATTAAAATAATCAGCAGTTAAAAATCTGTAGCCATGCACACAGGAGTACCAACACTCAGGGTGAGTGCAATATGGTATAACATGCAGCAATGGTAATTACATAGGTAACACAGAAGTCTGTAAACACTACACACCATTGCCAACTCTCCCCAGGTTATAAATAGAGTTCCTACATGTATTGCACAAATGCCTAGTAAACAAAGCTAGGACTCACAGAGAGATACAGTACTAAAGAGATATAATACCTGTGTCGGGCTGCCCTGTCTCCTGAATATAAGATGCAGGCACTTTTTAGCAAGATATTTTCTTGCTAAAAAATGAGTCTTATAAAGCAAAAAATACGCTAATATTTAATTAATAAAACACATTTTCAATCTAATAAAGTTATTTTCGTTGTTCAATAGCTTAATTAAAACGAATACATACTTTTTGCAATTAAATATACTGTAAATATATATATATATATATATATATACACACATTTATTTATATATTTATTTTTTTATTAACAGTATATTTAATTGCAAAAGCATGGATTAGTTTTAATTAAGCTATTGAACAACGAAACTAATTTTTTTAGAACGATACTTTGTTTTATTAATTAAATATTAACTATTACAGGGATCGGCATTATTGCCAGCAATTGCCAATTGCCGGTAATACCGTGCTCTGTAATACTGATTCCCTGCTTTCCCAGGGAGCAGTAAACTTTATTAAAACAGCTAAAAAAATTGTTTAGCTGTTTTACTAAAGTTAATTTATATTTAAATATTCGATCACATATTTGATCGAACTCGAATCTTTCGAATAGTCCAGTATTTGATCAAATAGCTATTCGATTGAATACTATTCGCTCATCTCTATTAGTAACCCAAACTAGAATAATTTACCAACCGCCGTCATTGCACGGGTGGCGAAATGATGCACGTAATTTTTAATATATTCCTATAAAGACCACTCACAGCCAGTCCAGGCTGTAGAACGCAAACAACTCCTATAAACCTGATTAAATTTTATCAGAACCATAAACTTTTTTATTATATCACATAAAAATACATGATCAACAGTTAAAAATCTGTAGCCATGCACACAGAAGTACCAACACTCAGGATGAATGCAATATGTTATAACATGCAGCAATGGTAATTACATAGGTAACACAGAAGTCTGTAAACACTACACACCATTGCCAACTCTCCCCGGGTTATAAATAGAGTTCCTACATGTATTGCACAAATGCCTAGTAAACAAAGCTAGGACTCACAGAGAGATACAGTACTAAAGAGATATAATACCTGAACCTCCAACGCACGTTTCGCATTTGCTTTTGCCCAGGAGGTACGTAATTTTAGGGTGCCTTCACACCTACCGTATCGCAGCAGAAAATCCGCTGCGGATCCGCAGCAGATTTAACTAAATGAATGAACACAGCATTAAATATGCACTGTCAAATCCGCTGCGGATCCGCAGCAGATTTGTAAGTGCTGATTTGATGCTGTGTTCATTCATTTAGTTAAATCTGCTGCGGATCTGCTGCGGATCCGCAGTGGATTTTCTGCTGCGATACGGTAGGTGTGAAGGCACCCTTAAACACAAAATGACAGACATAATTTTTTCTTTTCAAGAACAGAGAGGAAAATCGTTTTGTCAACATAGCCTTTGTGAGAAAGGAAGCTGATAATATGTTAGGCTATGTTTACACATAGTATTTCCGTCAGTCGTTTGGTCAGTATTTTTTCAACCATAATCAGGCGTGCAACTGACAGGGCAAAGCTATGTTCACACAATGTAATTTTTGAGTAAAGAACAAACGCTGATTGCAATGGAATCAGCATCCGTTCTTTACTGCAGGGGTGGCATTGCATTAAAGTCAATGCAATGCTGCCTGCTGTATTCACACAGCGTTATGTTAACGCCAGTTCTTTAGAACAGGCGTTAAAATAATGTACCGGCCTATTATTTCCGGATGCTGTCCAGTGAACAGCGTCCGGAAATAATAGCTGTTCGCACATTACATTGCAGTGAATGGCTATTTGATTGGCAGGCACACCCGACGGTGCCAACAAATCAATAGTTAAAAGAGAACGTTCCTGCAGCCAATACAGAGGTATTGAACAGAAAGATTTGCACAGTTTGGCTCATGACCACACATCTTTTTTTGGCTGTTTGACAAAATGTTTTTGGACGGCTATTGTTGTGCGGCCAAATAACATCCATTTTTTTGAAATAATGAAAGTTATTTGGCTAGGAAATAATGGCCGTCTGAACAAATGGCCTTTAAAAGGACATTGTGGTCGTCAGGGTTTTGGTTGGAAAAGACCTGACCAAAAGACTGACAAAAATACTTTGTGTTAACATATCCAAACTGTAGGTTGTAAGTGGCATTTTTATATTTAGGCTAGGTTCATACACAGTAAAATAAAAGCTAAATATGTAAATTTTAGTCAAAATAAAAATGTGCAAACAGATGAAAAAAAAAGAAAAAGGCTGAAAATTGCGTTGAAGTCTATGGACAACGTTGGGAAATAATTGACATTATTTTTACAGCCCCATTGAACAAAAGCCATCGTTCACTACGTTGTGTGTATAAACGGCCATTGTTTGCATTCACTGTAATGGAAAAGATCCAAGACTGAAAACAAAAAAGTATGTTGAGTGAACATAGCCTTATACTTATTACATTAAAAGATTTCTTCAAAATTAGGCTTATCATAAATGTATTCAATATTTGACTCCTGGCCAGTGTGATATACTGTTCACCATTTGGGCCATTATATATAATTGGTCTATAAGGCCAATTGCACAGTACCTCTATATGTTTCTGATTTCATACAGGCATAACTTTCTATACTAAACTTGATTGGATGCAACATTACTAGGATTTACTTCTCTGGATGCGTTAAGGGAAATATGTCCATAAAATGCTAATTCAGGCTATGTTACCTAAATGGGAAAACAATGGCTGTCTCTGTGGGGAGACATCATTTTAGTGCCAAAAGACGGCTGTCTGTTGATGATGGCTGCAAAATCCCATTGTGGGAACTAAGCCTAAGGCCTCGTTCACACTGTTTGTTTTTTTTCATTAAACCACGGCTGTTGTTGCAAGGTTTCCAACAACTGCCTTTGTTTAACTGCAGCGGCCAATTACACTGCAACCTATAGAAGCAGCCAAATGTCAGAAGTTTGTATTGTGGAGGTCTGGGTGCTGAGACCACGCTGATTGTTAGAATTAAAGGGCAGACATAGTCAGTGCACACTCTCACCTTTCATCCTCACTTTTACTGGTAAAATAGTAGTGGACAGAATTATAATGGAGCCTAAGGAACTTCCTGATTACTGGAAGTTCCTTAGGGTCCATTATAATTCCTTCCACTGCTACTTTACCAGTGAGAGCAGTAAAGTAGTGATCCCTTTAACAACTTTTCGCAATTATATTGCTATAATGATATTTGTATTCCTTAGGATGGTCTTGGGTAGGAAAGTGTATTCAATTCTGTTTAGTAAATAGATGATTAGATACAATAAATAAATTAGGATATATTGTAGAAGTTGCATTTTTTTAATGTAAGGTTAATGTATTGTTCTATATCTCTTTATTTACTGCACTCATCAGTAGATAAAGTTAAAAGATAAAATCTTGTACTCATTTACTGTCATTGAGCATGATAATGAATGCATATACAATGAGCTCCCTCTAGAAGTGGCATAAAGAATTACAGCCTTTAACTGGAATTTTTTGTTTTATAAACTGCTAAGAAGATGATTTCAATGCAAAGGGAAACACTTCTCCCAGCGTGCCACTGGAATAAATTTCACTTTTCATTTTGTGTTATCGTTGATATAATTGAACCTTTTTGAGTAGAAATGAGCAAAGCAGCCTCAAATTCCTTTCACAAGCTTCACAAATTTTTTTTCAAACTTGTAAGGATTTGCAAATCGAATCTTAAAAAATTTCATTAAAACAGCTAAAACTATAGTAGCTACAGCCCTGGGACTATTAAAGACGGATGAATGTGTTAAAGCATGTTGTAAAAGTGTCAAAAATTAGAAAATCACAAATGAAAAAAAAAAAAGCAATCAGCCAATCATCTAATTTCTGCCATTCCTTTCCTCTCTGTCCCTAATTCACTCTGTTTATCTCTCTGCTCTGTTCTAACTGCCTGCTGCCATCCTGCTCTCTCCTTTCACACACAGCACACTGGCCACCTCCGTAACAAACCCACCTTATATAGAGGGGGAGGTGCTGACATCACAGAGGGGTTGCAGCTGATTGGACAGGCACTAGGTATTATGGTTAATCCCTTTCTCCTGCCCAGTGACCCTCCAGACAGCATGTGCAACCAGCATTTTTTCTTTTTTTTGCTAATTTCCTTAACGAATTGGCAGGAATTCACTTCACAGAGCTAAAGTAAATTGACAGCACGTTGCTCATCTCTATTTTGTGACCCATTAAGTATTAATCATTTACTTCAAGACAATCATGTTATTAAATTAGAACATGTAAAAGTAGACCTTCTTCTTCTAAATTTTATCTATTACCTTCTTCAGTGAGTTCAACACCTGCATATCATAAACTTGCACCGTACAGACCACCAGGACAACTGATTTCTCCATCCATGCTGTTGTCTGTGGTGTACAATATTCTGTTCACAATAGCTATGCAGACATATGCATTCCTCATAATCCAGGAGCAATCGTGGTACAGCAGAACTGATGTTTACAGGTAAATATTTGGAAGTGGGTTGAAGCCCAATAAAGTGTGTCTTTTAGAATATGGTTGCTAAATATCGAAAAATTCTCTTAGATATAGAAAATCTAAGTTTCCATCTATGCCTCTGCTGCATGGAAACATCAGATACAACCAAGCTGGATCTGTCGCATCCAGTATCTTATTTGGTGCCTTATGGGTTGAAACATGGGACAGTACATAGTTGCTGCATATCATTAAAATATATATATTTTTTTATTTTTAACCCCTTAGGGACCAAGCCTATTTGGGCCTTAATGACCAGGCTCATTTTTCAAAATCTTACCTGTCTCACTTTATGCGCTTTATAGCTCAGTGATGCTTTAATGTATGCTAGCGATTCTTAGATAGTTTTTTCGTAACATATAGTACTTTATGTTAGTGGCAAAATTTGGTCACTGTCTTGTGTGTTTTTTGTGAAAAACATCAAAATATCCTGAAAAATTTTACGAACTTACGAACATTTTACGAACTTTGAAATTCTTTGCTTCTAAAAAAAGAAAGTCACATGACAAAAATTAGTTAGTAAGTCACATTATCAATATGTCCTATTTATTCTGATTTCATTTCGTAAACCTATTTCACTTTTTGAGGGTGTAACAGGGCTTAGAAATGTATCAGCAAATTATCAAATTTTTTTAGGGACCAGTTATTTTTTTAAGTTGATTTAGGAGGCTTGTATACTGGAAACCCCCATAATTGATCCCATTTTGGAAACTACACACCATAGGGAATTAATCTAGGGGTTTACTGAGCATTTTGACCCTACAGGGGCTTGAGGAAAGTACTCACAATTAGGCCGTAAAAAAAATGGAAAATAGAAATTTTCCAATAATATATTTGTTAAGATTAAAGTATCTCATTTTCATAATAAACATGAGAGAAAATACACCACAAATTTTGTAACACATGTTATCCTGAGTACTACGGTACCCCATATGTGGGCATAAACCACTGTATGGGCACACAGTGGGGCTCAGAAGGGAAGGAGTGCCTATTGGCATTTCCAGTTCAGATTTTGCCAAAGAAGTTTCTGAGCACCAGGTGCGTTTGCAGTACCCCTGTAGTGTCAGCAGAATAGAACACCCCAAAAGTCACCCCATTTTGGAAAGTACACCCCTCAAAGAATTCATCTTGGGGTGTGGTGACCATTTTGACCCTACAGGTATTAGAGGAAAGCATTCAAAAGACGACAGTAAAAATTCAAAAAATAGTATTTTTTCATAATATGTTTGTTTAGTTTGAAATTTCTCAATTTCACAAGGAAAAAGGGAGAAACTCACCCCAATATATGTAACCGGTTTTTCTGAATAGAACAGTACCCCATATGTGGGCATAAATCCCTGTATGGGCACACAGCTGGCCTCAGAAGGAAGGGAGCGCCAGTTAGCATTTTCAGTGCATGATTTTTCTGAAGAAGTTTCTGAGCGCCAGGTGCGTTTGCAGTGCTCCTGTAATGTCTGCAGAATAGAACCCCCCCAAAAGTCACCCATTTAGGAAAGTAAACCCTTTAAAGAATTCATCTTTGGGTGTGGTGACCATTTTGACCTCACAGGTTTTGGAGGAAAGTATTCAAAACTAGACCATAGAAATGAAAAAAATAAAAAATATCATGTTTGTTTAGTTTGAAATTTTTCAATTTCACTAGAAACAGGGGAGAAAAAGCACCCCAAAATTTGTAACGGAGTACAATGGTACCCCATATGTGGGCATAAACCACTGTATGGGCACACAGCAGGCCTCAGAAGATGGAGTGTCATTTTAGTTACAGGCAATATGTGGGTGTTTACTGGCTATCTGGGGTGGTAATGGACAATCTTGGGGTGTGTACTGGCTATCTGAGGTGGCGACAGGCAATTTGGTGTGGTTTTGGGCAATCTGAGGTAGTTATGAGCAGTCTGTGCCAATCTGGGGTGGTTACTTTCAATCTGGGATGGTTACTTTCAGTCTGGGGTGGTTACGGGCAATCTAGGGTGGTTACGGTCAATCTGGGGGTGTTTACTGGCTATATGGCATGGTTACGGGCAATCTGGAGGTGTTTACTGGCTATCTGTGGTGGTAATGGACAATCTTGGGGTGTTTACTGGCTATTTGAGGTGGCGACAGGCAATCTGGGGATAGGTAACGAGCAATCTGAGGTGGTTGCGAGCAATCAGGGGTGGTTACAGGCAATTTGGGGTAGTTACAGGCAGTCTGTGGCAATCTGGGATGGTTACAGGCTATCTGGGGTGGTTTACGGGCTGTCTGGGGTGGTTACAGGCAATCTGGGGTGGTTACAGGTAATCTGGGGTGGTTACAGGCAATCCGGGGTAATCTGGGGAGATTACGGGCAATTACGGGCAATCTGGGGTAGTGACAGGCAATCTAAGGTTTGACGGGCAATCTGGGGTGATGATGGGTAAACTGGGGTGGTTACAGGTAATCTGGGGTGGTTACAGGCAATCTGGGGTAGTGACAGGCAATTTGGGGTGGCGATGGGCCGTCTGGGGTGCTGATGGGCAAACTGGGGTGGTTACAGGTAATCTGGGGTGGTTATGAGTAATCTGGGGTGGTTATAGGTACTCCAGGTGGTTACGGGTAATCCGAGGCACTTGACTTTGGTGACATAAGTAAAAAAAAGTGCTGGCACCATTTGGAACAAGCGATCAGTATATACCCACTGTTCGCTTGTACTGGGACCACGCCGGGTGATCCTCGATCATTGCCCATGCTCTCTGCCAGCTACGGTGGTGAAGAGAATGAAGCATTAATCATTTTAGGAATCCATCACTGTGAACAGAGTCTGTTCACAGTGATGGCTGTGGCCATCTTGGATCAGATGGCCGCCCAGGGAGGGGATGGTCAGTGACCTAGGTCAATAGAGTTAATTCTGGGGACGGGGGGGGCAGGTTTTCATCTCCTCTCACCGTGGATTCACTGTGAGAAGAGATGAAAGTGTTCAGCTGTGCTGGCAATGCACGTTTACCGGTGGCCGCCGTTATACTGTTAATAACGGCAATCGCCGCTGAGGGGACTGGTCAGGACTGACCCCACATTCTGCCCTATTCTGCGCCCATTGCCATAAAGAGCTGATGAGCAGCAGAATAGAGCCCCATTAGTGATCGCCATAAAAATCCGTATTGGCGGTCACTAATAACATAATACATGTATTGTCTGGGTCACTACGGTTACGGCAATACCACATTTGTATAGTTTTTTTTTTAACTATCTTCCTAGCAAAAACCCACAAAAACTGTCGCCACATTGCAAGATCCATAGCGTTCTTATCTTTTGTGCGACAGAGCTTGTTTTGGGCTTATTTTTTGCGGGAAGATCTGTAGTTTCTATTGATACCAAGTTTTATATGTATAGGACTTTTTGATCTCTTTTATGATGTATTTTCTAAAGTGGATTGATAAAATACAGCTATTCTGGTACTGTTTTTTTTTTTTTTTTTTAAATCTTTTTACAGCGTGTGTCGTGCGGTATAATTATTGATATCGTTTTATAGATTGGGTCCTTACGGACGTGGCGATATAAAATATGTATAGGATTTGTGGTTTTGATCACTTTTATGATGTATGGGGAATGTAATGCATTTTATTATTGGGGGGCTGGGGGGGTGTTTTGTGTGTTTGGTGCACTTTTTTTAACTTTACACTAGTGTACATTACTGTACACTAGTGTAATACTAATCAGTGATCATCGATCACTGATACAATACACTGCATTACTGATGTAATGCAGTGTATTGTGTTAGTGTCAGCTACTTGCTGACAGGCATCTGCTCGGCCATACCTCTGTATGGCCGAGCAGAGGCATCTCCATGGTGAGCCCCGGGGACCTTCATTAGGACCTGCCCTGCTGCCGCCGTCGGGCGGTAATTTATTCCAATGCGTCCGCCGTTTAAAAGGTGTACGTATTGGAACAAAGCCCATTAGTGACCGCCGGTTAAAATACGTGCGGCGGTCACTAAGGGGTTAATAGAATGCCAGATGGCAAAAATGTTTTCTATTAATTCTGTGCCTTATAATACCATGCTTAACTTTTACTGATATTCCTAATAGTGCCTGTCATCCAGGAAACACAAGCTTGAACATAAACCTTACTCATGAACTTATCTCAGAAAGAACAAAGAAGAACTATGAAAGTTTTGAGAATTCAACACTGTGGCTACTCACTGCTGTACACTTTGTGATTTTGGCCTTTATCTTCTCTAAGGGGAAACCCTTCCGAAAAACCACTGTATACTAATTGTAAGTCAATGTCTTGTACTTATTTGTATATGTTTATTATTATATTGTAGTTTATTAATATTTATTCAGTATAGAATTAGTCCTAGAAGCTTAACTAACTAATAAATGACTTCTTTTGTTTTGCTTTAGATATTTTTGTGGCCACACTAATACTAGAGTTTGCTCTAACTTTGTTCTTCATATTTGCTGATTTCAAGAAACATGTATGTTGTTTTGGAGGTAAGCCTATTTAAAGCAATATAACCAAAGAGTATTTTCCTAAAATGTGCTTTTTAGCACTTTTCAACCATCCGAATTATTGTTAATGTCGGTTGGATTTTGTTTTACAGCTCGTCTGCACACCCACAAGCTGGAGGGTCCACATGTTAGTAATACTGATTGTATGTCTTTGTTGTGTCATTCATAGTGGAGGTTAGTATCATAATATAAAATTATATGAAATGTTCTAAAGTGATAATTTTAAACTAATTATCATATGATTTTGACAGGCAATATGTAATACACATACGTCAACAATTAAGTTATTTAGAAGAGATTTTTCAACTTCAAAAATAAATCCACATGGACAGTTGGGAGATTACTATAGAAAAAAATGACATTAGGTTTAAATGTAAATCAATGAACATAATATTAAAGAAACAGGATATTCAAAGAATGATTTTGAACAAATATACTTGTCAATGATTCCATAAATACATGGTTTAAAAAAATATATATAGTACCAAATTACAGAGGTTTATACAGGCACCAGTCCAGTTCAGGTTCACCCTTTCGCAGAAATAATAGTTTGAATTCTCAGAATCATGATCACCCAGATAGTAATTGTTATTAGATAAGCATCTAGGCCTTTTTTTAATCATTGACAGACCTGTTTTGCTTTCTCTACTAAGTAGGTTGTGCCCAACTCTGAATAATGCAAGTAGTAATTGAGATAAATGAATTATAGTCATTTGTTGTAAAAATAAAAATAGAAAGGAAGAAAATTGACTATGGGACAATACCTATGACCCTATGACAAGAAAATCAGGGGGTTGTTTGGCATGATTGTACTTTTTGTTAATTAATAGCGTATCGCCATAAAATAGGAAATTGTTATTTATTTGATTGCTTTTCATTGTCTTCTGTAGGAATTTATTCTGGGACAACAGAGCTCTTTGGCTGGCTTTGAAGAAATGTCTCAAGCTAAAACCTGGTAGCAACTATAAAAAGTTAAGGGCAATTTTAGAAGAGGACAAACAGTGGCCACCTATTGGAACTACAATTTATGCAGATAACAAGATGGCGAATGGAGATTCCAAACAATACTCCAACCCTACATTTCAAAATGATGATGTTTAGAGTGAAAAGAGTGACATCTTCAAGACGCTTTGTGTTAGTAACAAAACATTTACAACATACTAAACATTTTAGTTTGTTCAGAAAAGATAATATGCTAGTAGCACTTGTTTTGAGGAAATCTTGTCATAGCTTTGGAAACCTGCCATGGCTTTTCATTTTAGAGGTTTATTCTTAAGTATGTGTGCGTTATTCAGTGTTGGAGCCTGTTTGAGTAGTTGTAAGGATGTGAATAAAATTGAATTAATATGTAATAAAAAAAAGTTATGTAACCTTACAGTATGCTTTATATTTCTCCCCTTACTGTAATAAGATAGTTACCTGCACAGAATGTATATATGAAATATATTCAAGGCTTTATTATCATTATTTTCTTTGTAATCTGTTCGCTATCAGGGTTGCACGCGTACATGAACTCAGATAACAGATACATGAACATAGATAACCAAGATGAGAGCAAATGACGAGTTCAGCCTTCTTGTCCTTGAGTAGACAAAGAACTATGGGGGAGATTTATCAAACATGGTGTAAAGTGAAACTGTCTCAGTTGCCCCTAGCAACCAATCAGATTCCACTTTTCATTCCTCACAGACTCTGATAAATCTTTCCCTATGTTGTTAATAATAATATTTTTTTACTTTATTTAGCACTAAATTATTTTGCAGCGCTTGTACATAGTTTGTTATCACTCATATCGGTCCCTGTCTCCATAGGGCTCACAATGTAAATTTACCTATCTTGTATATTTTGGTATGTGAAAGGAACTGGAGTGCCCACAAACATAGGGAAGGAAACCCCCACAAACTCCTTGCAGATGTTAGCCCTTGGTGGGATTTTAATTTAGAGCCACAGTGCTACAAGGCAACAGTTGGCATGGTTTAAATCTATTAACCTCCCCTTAAAAAACAAGGGGGGAAAAAACGACCTACCTGGGTGCTATGGGTACCTTTACACTAGGATCCTTCACAAAGGATCAAAGTGCCCACCCAGAATCCCACTCATAGTTGACAAACTGAAGTCTGAGGCAGAAAATTTCTCCACACATCACTACTCTCCACTCTCAAAGCACAGTAACCAATTCAAGGTCACTAGTATTAAGAACTATAAGCAACTTGCCTTTACTAGTGCCTTTACGTTATCAGTAAGTAGTTATTGTTACACCGCCTCCCTCCATGTCAATCTGTTGTCTGGTCCACCTGCACTTCATTACCATCAAGGGCAATCTTGCCGGAAGCAATATCAGGGGTTGGCCCTGTGGGAATTAAAGTTCAACACCACCAACAAACCTACATACTGGTATAGCCCCCCCCCCCCCCCCCCCCCTAAAACCTCTACAGCAGCCCCCGAGAGAGAGAGAGAGAGAGAGAGAGAGAGAGATTATAGGAAAGTGTCAGAGAGTAGTCTGCTTCTGTGGAAGCACTTGTGCCCACCTGAAACTGTGACAAGTCTGTGAGAAAGGCAATAGTGCACCACAAGGGTCCAGCCATCCTGCCAAGTAACAGCACCTATCTCACTCGGCAGCTCTCAGTGCATTCCCTTCATTCCAGAGCTAAGCACTGCACACTGGAAAGAGGGGCCTAGCTACCTGACGCTTATACTTCTACCATCATCATCCTTTCCACTAACCTTCTAACTCTATTCCACGTGCCTTGGCATGCTGCAATAGAAAGTCATAAATCACATGGAGAGTTAATTCAGGGAATGAGGACCACTGAACACCATGCCAATCATTAGAGTCGGGGTCCTTTGTTTCCATGGTTTAATGGAAATGAAGGTCCAACACATGTGCTACTGCTCCATAATACTCTATGGGACTGATAAAAATTGTGAAATACAGCATTCAGCTATCTTTATCAGACCTATAGAGTTGAATGAAGCTGCAGTCTTAAGGAAGGCTACTTCCAGCATTGATGATGCATGAAGGACCATTTCTAGTGCATTCCCCAAATCCTTACCCCCACGGCACCAACCACCAGCAGGCTGTGGAGGGGAGTGCCAGGGGAGCCTCTGTTATGAAGTTTTTTTGGCAGAGGCACCCCTGCTAGAAAAACAGAAGACTTTTTTTTAAGGGAATCATTCACTGCCAAAATGCCCATGAGGCTATTTGTATTCTGTAAAGAAGCCCCCAGGACTAATACCAAGCATGTAATTGACGCCTCGTGTCATATGCAAATTACATCCAGCTATGTGGGGTGCTCTCAGTGCCGAACTAGTCACCGATACTATTTACAAAAATAAGCAGTTGTAGCTCCCCATAAAATGCACTTAACTTTCTCAAACTTTGCAGATCTCTCCATACAGGCATGTTGCAACAGTTACACATATTTCCCCTATGTTCACTGACATGTTTCGCCAGATCCCTGACTTATCAAAATGGCCTTTGAATTCAAATTAATCCCTTCACGTCTGCAATCTGTATATATACGTTCCTACTGCACATACCCCGTGCAGTAGGAATGTATATATATGTTCCTGCTGTGATGGGGTTAATGATGTGAGCAGGAGCATACCTATGAAATATATAAAGTAATACTTTTTAATTATTACCTCTCAATTGTTTGAGAGCCTAGATTTTATTTTGTTTTTCTATACCTATGAAATACAAATTAAGTTTTATGGTGCGTTCACACCTACAGGATCTGCAGCTGATTTTTCTGCAGCAGATTTCATTTAAATAACTGAACACAGCATCAAATCTGCTGCAGATCTGCTGCAGATCCTGTAGGTGTGAACGCCACCCTAAAGTTGTTTTTTGAGACAATAACTGCACGACCTGCCGAGCGAACCCCAGGACAGATCTTGGATTAAAGCAGCTATACGAAGGTGCAAATGTTTTTTTTTTTTTTTTTTTGGGGGGGGGGGGTGTTTGTGAGTACAGAGTCGCTTTATTTGCAAACCACACCTGAACTGGAGACAAAAGTGATGCTGTCTTGGAAGGAAAGTGGTCATGTTTTTGTACCATTGGATAACCCCTTTAGGGTGCGTTCACACCTACAGGATCCGCAGCAGATCCACAGCAGATTTAATGGCGCAGCGGATCCGCAGCAGAAAATATGCTGCGGATCCGGTAAGTGTGAACGTACCCTTAGGTACAAACACACACACTGTATACGCAGCGGATTTACTGCTGCGATACGCAGCAAATACACAACAAATACGAGCAGATTAGATCTAAATAACTTGAACCACAGCATCAAATCTGCACCCATCAAATCTGCTGCAGATCTGCTGCGTATTTGCTGCGTATCTGCTGCGTCTACGGTGGTGGTGTTTGTACCCTTAGGGAGAGCTGGGACCACACATTATGGAAAGCAAAAGTAAATAGAGTGGAGCAGGTCACAGAGAGAATAGGGAACCAAAGATAACTGTAAGGTCCCACCTTAAGGGGCCAAATAAGGTCATGTACTGTATACAATCAAGCCAAAGAGTCAGTCCTTGATTCTTGGTCATTAAATTCCTTGCTTTAACCCATTCACTCCCGGGCAAATTTTCAATTTTGCGTTTCGTTTTTTTTTTCATATAAAAAATAAGCGCTTGCATTTTTTTCACCTACAGACCCACATGAGCCCTTATTTTTGTGACACTAATGCACTTTGCAATGAAAGATAAAATTTTTGCATAAAATATGCTACGAAACCTGATGAAAATTATATGCATAAATTTTTAATTTATTTGAAGGCTCTTATAAAAGTTAAAACTCTTTTAAAAAAACGAAAATGTTCCTTAAAATTGCTCTATTCACATACTTATAACGCTATAACATAGTTTTTGCCTCTTATAAATCACTGGTCAGACCACACATGAAATATTGTGTACAGTTTTGGACTGTGACAAAGCTCATTAAGTCAGTATCCTCCTCCACTTCCAAGGCGGGGTAAAACAGGCGCAGGTCCAAGGGGTAATAGTGATCTAAAATATCATAAAATTTATGAAAGAATTATGCCAGCGACACAGCGCCTTTCGAGGACCGGTCCGGTCTCTTTATCAAGTGTCTAATCGATTAGACACTTGATAAAGAGGACCGGACCGGTCTCGAAAGGCGCTGTGTGGGATGAATTAGTAGTAAAGTTTCACCACTAGATGTCACTGAATTGTATATATGTATTCGGAAGCCACACAGCTGAAGGATGTAAAGGATTATGTTTCTTATGTGTCACTAGAATCTGTAGACCAGTAGGAGAAAGATAGTAAGCTGTCTTCTTCTCTCCTATCTGCTCTCTCTTTATTTCTTCTGTTTGCACTCTTCAGCCACTCGCAGCCTACTTAGTTACGCTAGGAAGTGACAAGTACACCTCTAACAACTTTTCTTACTAGTAACGCTACCACAGCACTATGCACTGTTAAACCCTCTTTGGAGAGGACAAGCCAGAGGACAACCTAAACTCACGCTGGAAGGGAAATGGCGTGTGACCAGCGCTATGACAATTATCCACAACTAAAGCCAAAGAGCTAGGAACTGATTCAGATAGAGCAAAGTGTCAATAAGCCTAGGAAGTCTATCTGGGAAACAGCAGGAAACCCTCAGATTCTGCTCATCCCAGGTAACAAGGTCTGGGGGCCTGTGTCAACCTCTAGGAAGGTTCAGCCGAGTCTAGTGGGCATAAGGTGGTGTGAAGACTAATTTAAGGTCAATATACTCTCCTACTTCGTATTACTCAGCACTTCTCAGTCAGCACGATTATATCCTACACTGCACTTCTACTACAGATCTGGTTGCTGTATTGTCAAGTATTTATTTGGAACTATTGTCAAGTGTGTTTTCAAGTGCTTTATCTTAAGAAACCTTATACTACTGTGTATGACCTTCTGCACATTTGCAACTTCAAGTAAACTCAGCTTATCCCCGTTAAAGAGACTCTGTGATTTCTCACTATCCACTATGCACTGCCCCGGTATGAAGCCCCCGTAACATGGTGGGATAGTTTACACCATTTTCAATAGAGATGAGTGAACCAATTCGGCCGGTATGGGATCCGGTTCGGATTTTCCCAAAAATCCGAGTCAGATCGGATTCGGATTTTTGGAAATCCGTTCCGTTTTTTTTCTCTTGCTTTCTAAAATGGCAGCCGCCATTCTAGAAAGCAGGAAGGTGTTCCGGGTGGAAAAAGCGCTTTCCCATGATGCCCGGAACACATCCAATCAGCAGGGATCTTGCACTAGCCCACCCCTGTGTGACATCGGTATTGCTTTAAAAGGAAGAGAGAGAGAGAGAGAGAGGAAGCAAGCTGCTGTTATGTACTACAGACTACTGAGAAGATATTGTGGGAAAGGAAAGGAAAGATTAGGAAATCGGAGAGGAGAAACATCTAGTGATTGAGAGAGAAATATAGAGGGTGAAAGATAGATAGATTAGGCATAGGACAACAAAGGGTGCACGGAACCAAAACGTGCAATACAGATATACAAGTCCTATACTTCTGATGTGTATATCACATCCGTCTTATCCTGAGAGAATAAAATACCTAGTGCAGGTGTAAGCATTATATCTTAAAAAAGTGCTATATATATATATAAATGCAACAGCTCACCGCAACAGCAAGATACAGACCCACCACAGACATGAAAATAGTTAAAAGCAGCACCCCAACTGCCAAAAAAAATTCCCACAAAAAATAATGAGTCTCTTGGTTACTATTTGCAACAGCGTAAACTGCCTCACCAAAATAAGGTGGACTCATGCGAGGCAGACCCTACACTGTAATGGCCTCTCCATGGCGTGTTATACGCCTATGCTCTGGGCATGCAAGATCCGTCTAATACCTGAAAAAATATTTGCACCACCTGGGTGAGACAGGTGGAGTGCACGACCAAATAGAGGCAGCCACTCCCCAACTGGAACACAGAAAAAAAGAAAAAATTGGTCAGCTCTCCTAGAACACCGTTCACACTAGGCAGGAGCACGTTGCCATGGCTGAAATTGCAAACACACAAAAAAATGCAAAAGCTCACCGCAACAGCAAGATACAAACCACCACAGACTCGATATGAGTCACCTTATCGTGGTGAGGCAGTTTACGCTGTTTGCAATGGTAACCAAGAGACTCATTATTTTGTGGGTAATTTTTTTTGGCAGTTGGGGGGGCTGCTTTTAACTATTTTCATGTCTGTGGTGGGTCTGTATCTTGCTGTTGCGGTGAGCTGTTGCATTACTGATATGTCCTCTTATTCTGGCTTCATTTCATGGGCACGCAGCAATTCCCCCACGTCCTCCATCTGACATCCTTAGCAACATCCCGCTAACTTTTGACCCGCCGCCTGCAAGGGAACTGTTGGCGTCTATGAGCAGCGAACTGCTTTTTGATGATATAATGAGCACGTGGGGGAAGAGACAGTGACAATCAAGTGCAGGGCATAGCTGTGTCGGAGGCGATATCAGAGCAGGCCCATGTTAGGCCTGGCAGGAAAGCAGTAGGCAGTACGAGGCCCGCACGAGGCCCTTCTCCACGCCGGCCCTTCTCCACAGCACAGCTCCCGCCAGCCACAAGTCTCCACTCAGCAGCAGCAGCAGCACTCCTCTGATCCGCTGTAGGAGGAAACCTACAGAGCCCACATTAACCTCTTAAGAACCCATGAGCAAACCGCAGCTAGTAATAGTTATTAGAATAGTGCAGTTACTAAAATAAAATAAAAAAATTAGATTACAGGTAATGTGGGGTGGTTACGGACAGTCTGGGGTGGTTCCGGGTAATCTAGAGGTGGTTACGGGCAGTCTGAGGTGGTTACGGGTAATCTGGGGTGGTTATGGGTAATCTGGGGTGATACAGTCAACATGGGGTGGTCACGGGCAACCTGCTGTGGTTACGGCAACCTGGGGTGGTTAGAGGCAACCTGGGGTGGTTACGGGCAACGTGGGGTGGATACGGACAACCTGCTGTGGTTACAGACAATCTGGTGTGGTACAGGCAACCTGCTGTGGTTAGAGGCAACGTGGGGTGGTACGGACAATCTGGGGTGGTTACGGACAATCTGGGGTGGTTACAGACAATCTGGGGTGGTTAAAGGCAACCTGGGGTGGTTACAGGCAACCTGGGGTTTACGGGCAACGTGGGCTGAATACGGACATCCGGCTGTGGTTACAGACAATCTAGGGTCGTTACAGGCAACCTGCTGTGGTTACGGGCAACGTGGGGTGGTTATGGACAATCTTAGTGGTTACGGACAATCTGGGGTGGTTACGGACAATCTGGGGGGTGGTACGGACAATCTGGGGTTGTTACAGGCAACCTGCTGTGGTTACGGATAAACTGAAGTGCTAATAGGTAATCTGAGGTGGGTACCTGTAATCTGGCGTGGTTACGGGCAATCTGGAGGGGGTCACTGGCAATTTGGGGTGGTTAGAGGCAAGGTGCAGTGGTCAGAGGCAAGGTGCGGTGGTCAGATGCAAGGTGCGGTGGTCAGAGCCAAGGTGCGGTGGTCAGAGCCAAGGTGCGGTGGTCAGAGGCGACGTGCGGTGGTCAGAGGCAACTGCGGTGGTTGTGTGCAATCTGAGGGGTTATATGTAATCTGGCATGATACGGGCAACCTGGGGTGGTTATGCGCAACCTGCGGTGGTTACGGGCAAACTGGGGGGGGGGAGGTTACAGGCAATCTAGAATTGTTACGGATAGACTGAAGTGCTATAGGTAATCTGGGGTGGGTACATGTAATTTGGGGTGGTTACAGGCAATCTGGGGGATTATGGACAATCTGGAGGGGGTTACAGGCAACGTGCGGTCGTTACGGGTAATCTGGGGGGTACGTGCAATACTGACGTGATTACGGACAA